>NC_050466.1:15845958-16152833 GCF_903995425.1 Onychomys torridus
GCGTGAAACACACGTGAGGGGAGAGACAGACAGAGAGAGACTGAGAGACTCATGCAAGATGGCACCGGCTTTTTAAAGGTTGGGCCGCGCATGCGTACAGGAACTCCTGTGGGTACTCCACGCATGCATGTAGATTACATGGCTGCGCGCGCGCTTTACGCAACCACGTAAAGCCACAGAGTCCCGGTCCCGCGAGATGTCTGACCCAGAGACGGCTATTCTGAACCGGAAATAGTTAGGTGGTCCGCCGGGCAAGCCCAACCGTGTGGACATGTAATTATCTATCACTGGGAACTTGTGTGAAATTGAACTTAAAGAGACTGACTTTGTCTGATAAAGAAAGGTGTGGGCTACCTTAAATGTAAGATAAATGTTACGTTCTGGAGAAGGAATTTCAGAGACTAGTGCTATTAATGAGAAACTTGGCACATGACATGGCCAATTCTAGGCTGCCTTGAAATCACCTCTGCTAAAGACATGAGTCCAAAACTTTCCATTTTAGCCTCAGGTAGAGTTTTTGGACAAGAACAGAAAGCAGACACATTCTTTGCCAAAATATCATAAGAATTGTATATAGGCCACATTATGAAATTCTTCCCCTTTGGAACTACACAAGCTGGGCTTCCACAATCCACCTTGCTCGCTCACTCACATCACATGGAAAACAGTACATATTGTTTTCTGTGCTCCTATTAGAATGGCCCATTAAGTGCTGCTTAAATCATTCACTTTCCTAGTCCAAAATCCTGATATCTTCCATATCCCTCCAAAGAACAACATACTCAGGCCTGTCATAGTAACAAGCTATTCTGTAGTACAAACAAGTCACTCTGTAGTGTAGTAGGAATCTTAACAAGTCTTATTAATGAAATCAAACCTGAGGCCAGTTATTGGGGTGAATGCTGGAAGATCAGAGAATCAGAACAAGCCACAGCTATCTCACCTCGCTAGTTCCTCAGCTGATCCTGTTTCCTCAGGCTAGAAGCTTCAGAGTCCTCATCCCAATGGCACTCAGCTGAACAGTGCTGCTCCAAAGCCTGAACGCTAAACCAGCCAAATGCTTAACTAACTTATTTCCTGGTCCTCAGGCCTTTTATACCTTTATGCTTTCTGCTATCACTCCCTGGGATTAAAGGCTGGATTTCTGGGATTAAAGGCATGTGTCACCATGCCTAGCTGCTTCTAAAGTGGCCTCGAACTCAGAGATCCAGCTAGCTCTGCCTCCCAAGTGCTGGGATTAAAGGCATGTATCACCACCGCCCAACTTCTGCTATGGCTTGCTCTGACCCATTTTCTAGCCACCATTTCTGGCTCTGTTCTAGTGGCTGTCTGTTCTCTGACCCCAGATAAATTTATTAGGGAACACAATACCACCACACTGTAGTCTAAGTTACTATTCTATACCAAGGCAACATATAAAGTAAATTTATAATTGTGGCTTTACAGTTGCAAAGAGTCAGTCCATAACTATCATATCAGGGAGTAAGGCAACAGGCAGGTAGCCATGGCTCAGGATCAGAGGCTAAGATACACGGACAAAGAGAGAATGAGACTGGGCCTGGTGTGGGCTTTTTAAACCTTAAAGTTCACTCCTAGTGACATACCTCTTCCAACAAGGTCACACCTCCTAATCCTTCCTAGATAAACTACCAACTAGGAACCAGACATTCAAATATATGAGCCTATGAAAGCCTTTCTTATTCAATCCACCATAGAAACATTCATTTATTATATTGTATCTGTATGTGTATGCGCCTCAACGTATGTATGGTATATCTCATGTGTGTAGATATATGAAGAGGCCAGAAGAGGGCTTCAGATCCCCTGGAACTGGAGCTACAAGTAATGATTAAGCTGACTGATGTGCATGCTGGGAGGTATGCTTGGATTTGGGAAATGAATCTGGATCCTTTGGAAGAATAACAAGTTCTCTTAACCATGGAATGATCTCTCCAGCCCCTGGAATATGTATTTTAAAGAAATCTAATTGTTCATTAATAATATTATGGGTGCTTTTAACAAATAGGGTTCTACCCAAGAATCCACAACATTTACATTGCTTAAATTACAATAAGGATTTTGTAAGCAGTAAGTGGTAACTTAACAGGTGCCAAAATGTCTGCTACTTGTTTTAAACAACACAAGAAATAATGTAATGCCTATGCTCCAAATGGCTTAACAATAATGTTCCTAGAACAAGTATGCAACTTGTCTACTACAAATCCTAAAGTTTGTAAATTCTGAAATTGTTTCTCTGCTTTTCCTTATTTTTTCCTTTGATTCAAGAGCAAAATATCAAAAACCTGTGTCTGGGTTCCTGTGACACAAAAAATAGTAGTAGAATTATTAAAGATTTTGGAATGGAACCCAGTATACCAGCTCCTCATGCTGTAAAACAAATTACAGCAAAACCTAATGCTTTAGAATATCACCACTCATTTCCAAAGAGTCTGTGGGTCATGATTATCAGCAAGAGAACACCTGAATAGGTTTGACTCAGTGTCTCCTATGTGAATTGCATTCTGATGGTGATTGGAGCCAGAATTGCAGGAGGATTTTTTTTTTAGAATTATTTATTATGTATACAGCATGTATGAGTGCAGGCCAGAAGAGGGCGCCAGATTTCATTACAGATAGTTGTGAGCCACCATGTGATTGCTGAGAATTGAACTCAGGACCTCTAGAAGAGCAATCAGTGCTCTTAACCTCTGAGCCATCTCTCCAGTCTACAGGAGGATTAATACAGCTTGGCATTACACTTAGTGCACACATACTACACAGGGACACTTTGCTCAGCCTGGAAGGAGGGGACTGGACCTGCCTGTACTGAATCCACCAAGTTTAAATGAATCCCCAGGGGAGTCTTGGCCCTAAAGGGGATGGGAATGGAGGGGAGGGGATGGGGTAAGGGTGGAGGTGGGGGCGGGAGTGGGGAGGACAGGGGAACCCATGGCTGATATGTAAAATTAAAACACAAATATAAAAATAATAAAAAAATATAAAAGTAAAAAAAAAAAAAAAAAGGATGTCTCATGATTCCTCATAGAAACGTTAAGACAGTTGTATGCTTGCATTCTAGCTCAGGATTCTAAGTAGATGTCCCAAATACCACTTCCTATGTGTCACTTCTTATAAACTAGTCTCAAAATTTTACAATATCACATAATTTTTACAATAGTCACAGCCCACACAAATTTGAGACAATATTACCCCAGAAGGTCAAAAATTGTCTTGTATGATGAACATGTGAGATGGGAAATATCACAATCAACTTTGGAAAATGTATGTGCTCATCTTTTAAGGCTATTTACATATTGTTGATATATGTATGGCGTTTAAATAGTTTTTTGATATTTTGATAAGCAGTTGGTTTTCATATTAAGGTCATGATTGAATGTGTAAGTTTAATTTGCTTCATTCACATAGGATTACAGAAAAAACTAGAAAGATATAGCTAAAAACACTATGTATAACATTCCCTTTATTTGCAGTATTAATTTTCACAGTTTCTGGTGCCTTGACAAACTATAATTCAAGTGGAAAAATCCAGAAATGAATAATTCATAAGTTTTATGGTTTTAAATTGCACAAAGTTCTAAGCAGCACAATGAAATTTCATACCATCCTCCTCCATAACACCTGGGATATGAATTATCCCTTTGTTCAGTGGATTTCTACTGTGTGAGATACCTGCCTGTCAGCCACTTAAAGGTTGTCTTGGTTATCATACTGTCAACAGTGTAATGCTACATTCAAGTAATCTTTATTGTAGCTGTCTAATGCTATATCATTATGCCTATTATCATTCACCTTACTTCCACATCATGGTGTAGGCACATGATCATCTAACAGCATCACAAGGGTAGGTATAGTGCAATGACATAGTTTGGGAATGATCATATTCACATAGCCTATATTATATTATTATACATAATGTGATATTTACTATCAATTATTAATCTCTTATTAAGCCTAATCTATAAAGTAGTAATCATTTAATTTATGTATGAGTGCACATGTGCCATGTTCTCTCTGTCTGTGTGTGTGTGTGTGTAGTCAGAAGACAACTTGTGGGAGTTGGTTCTTGCCTTCCCACTTGTCAGACTCTCTCTTAATGTTTCTTCTGCACTGTATACTCCAGGATACCTGACTTAGAGGTTGTCTCCACCTCCTATCTCCCTGTAGGAATGCTGGGATTACAGGCATGAATCACTACACCTGGCTATTTTAGGTGAGTTCCATGGATGGAACTCAGGCCATCAGGCTTAAGTAACAATCACTTTTTATTTGCTGTGCTATCTCTCTAAACCATAAAGTAACCTTAAAGTTGCATCTGTACATTCCTTGTGAATGTGTATGTGGGAGGGGATACATACAATATCAGGGACATACACAATTTCCCAAAGTTACTCTGTTGTGGAGCCCTATTTATATAGCAGCACTGGTAGTGATAACTACTTAAATTTCTGTAATAAAATAATAACAACTTATTTAAATATTTACAATTATAAAATCACAAATGCCTCATTTTGATAGTATGAATGTACCTGGCAACATACTTCTAGTGAAAATTTGCAAGAAGTTTTACTTTCTAGAGTTTCCTGCAGCTAACAAGAGTCCAAAAATATTACATGGAAAATTCCCAAAATGAATAAGTCATGCATTTAATGTTTTAAAATTAAGTCACACAGTTCTGAGTAGCCTGATGAAATCTTGTTATGCTGCAATAAAAACTGCAAGCAAAAACATTTCTTTCTGTGTTTTCATTGTGTATTGCACTGTATTGTTTTTCTTGAGATTTATTTTCTGAAGCCATATTTGCCATTGATAAATGATCTTTATAATTGAATTTCATATCTTCAGTGTTAAACATGATTTAGGACATGATATCAGTCGGCATTTGCAGTGATGGGAGAAAAGTGAAGATTCATTGTTAAACACATAACAAGGAATTATCTTGCTGTGCACATGATTCATTCCACTTTGTTGTATTTCATAAATGATAGGCATTTTCTTGGTGATTCAAAACATTAGAAATTAGGGTTTTTTAATAACTTAATCACAGAGTATAGATCACAACATTTAATAGAAAGTAAATGAATAGATGGTTTACTACTTTTGGCGAAGTTTAGCTAGAGAATAATTTAAAAGGTTTATTTTAAATTGATATCTGCAATGTAGTTTTGTTCTATTAGAGATTTAAAAGAGAGCTGAGAGCAATGGTGACCTTTACATATCCTATTCATTTTAAGACTGCAGTAGATGATTTTAAACCAATTAATTATAAGCATTATAAGTAAATGAGTTATTAGCATTCATGAATTCTCTAACAGCCAATTTGTTCTTGTTCCCAAACCCTTGAAGTGCCTATTTTATAATTTCACAGAGATGTAACCATAGGAACTAAGTGGTTGCCAACATAAAACTTTATAATTAATGAGGGTGTGTTTTCACCTCTTTGCATCATGTTGAAATGTATACCTACTAGTTTGTTCAAAGTTAAAATGTTATCTTACAGCTCTCCACTTCTTAGGGTTTCATTTTAATTTTTAAAGAACATTTGCTGTGTGTGTACCTGTTGTGTTCCACACACTGTAGTAGACACCACAACAAATAAAAGAAATATTAGAGGTTGGGGATTTAGCTCAGTGGTAGAGCGCTTGCCTAGCAAGCACAAGGTCCTGGGTTTGATCCTCAGCTAAAAAAAAAAAAAAAAAAAAAAAAAAGAATTACCACTCTTATTTCCATCTAGAAACTTAAAGCATGGGACAATGTGGAGTAACATTTAGGCACATTAATGAGTTAGCATACAAAAAGTACCGTAAGCTAAATGAGAACTTCACCTAGTTGTATTCTTCAACAATCATTTCTGCATAACTGGTAGCCAATACTAATTTATTAAACATATCACTTCTTAACCTAGAAAGGGCTATGAAAATGCAAATGAAATGCCTTCAATTTATAGTTATGGCAATAAATGAAAATCTATAAAATAGGGGGAGGCTTTACCCAGAAAAACTTATCAATTGCTCTTTTCATGAATTCTTCCTTTCATCTTTTCCTCTCTGCCTCTTCTTCTCCCTCTTCACTAACCTCAACCACACTTCTAGCTTGGCTATATCTATATCTATCTGTATGTATCTGCTCATTTTTATTTCTATGTATGCAAGTAGATATTATATCCACAAACATATATGCATCTATATTTATATAGAGATACATATCTATATTTCAAGGGAAGTGTATGAATATTTTATATAGGCATGTATAAATATAACTTACATTTGTTAGGAGCAATAAATATTTAAGATTATTTACCCAGTGTCCTTAATTTATGAAATAAGTCTCAGCAGAGAGAAAGGCTAAATGGCATTTATTAAATGTCAAGCCTAGTATTTGAGATGGAAAAAGCTATGTATCTTGCTAAATGAAAAAGAAAACATACATTTATGTATATCTCCTAATTAAATTCCTTCTCTGAAGCTCTGGTTCCTAACAGACTAAAGCAATGAGAGAAAAGTGTCAACAATTTTTTTTTCCCAAGGTTCCCATGTATTCCTTAGCTACTCATATTACCCTCCTGTACCCACACCTTGGGGAAATAATATAAAAGTTAGCTCTTTCTTTTGTTCCCTGGGACTCCAAAGTATACACCTTACAACTGGCTCACTGCCTCCAGGAACCTGGGGACTATAGTAGTGAACATCCAGCACACTGAATAAAGAATCTACATTCTACCTGAAATCCAACTCAGCTCTCTTTCCCATCCAAGGATGCCACCATACCACTGTGTCTCTCTAAGAGTTTCAAATTAACTCCTTGAAAGTCATTCTGGATAGACCTTTTCTCACAGTCTGCTTTCTATGTCCCTGCTAACACATTCATTTTATAAGTGAAAAGCAGTGCCAGGTAAAAGAAAAGAGAAGTATCACAATTGCCCCTTTCTAGATTTGAAATATCATACAAAAATTATAGGTACACATTACACAAGAGCAACAAAATTAGAAGTAATAGGGTTGTATTGAAGCCCGTTAAGAAAGGCCACTTCCTGGAGGTAAAGCATTTATTTTCATTTCATCTTTCCTATTCTTTTTTTCTCAGTAATATCACTTTTTATTTATGTTTTTAAATATTATTGTTTCCTTTATTTTTTTTTAAGCATGTTGTGTTGCCTGTATGTCTGCACATCATGTATATGCCCGGTGCCTGTGGAGACCAGAAGAGGGCATTAGTTCTCCTGCAACTAGAGATATAGATGACTATGAGCTGCCACATAGACACTGGGGACCAAGCCCTACTCTTCTGCAAGAACAGCTAGTGATCTTAACTGCTGATCTATGCTTCCACCACCAGTTAAACGGCTTTTTGACTAAAGAATGGGATCCTTGACTTGAGTAAGATAATACTCTAGAGGGCAAAAGGGCCTTGTGCCCACAGATAAGCACTGGAGAAGCCAGGAAAGTTAAACATACAGCTCACCACTTCAATGGAATGAGACATGAAGCTGCTCTTCCTGGAATGCTAAGAATGATGTAGTTTTACAACCTGGTGATCCTTTGCTGTCTAATGAATAGTTTCTGTCCATATCTCCTAGAATTCATGTTTTTTCTTATCCTAGACCCTTTCCCCCTAAATCTTGAATATTGCTTATAAGTCATAAAACCCATTCTTATAAATTATGTTACTTGTGCTTTACAACAGCCTAAGAAGTGCCTTCTATGTTATCTTAGAGCCAGGACAATCCTAATACCCACAAGCATTTTGTTTACCTCAGTCAAGCTCCCTAGACCCTTATTTTGAGCATTGTTTCTAAGTCAACAAGAAACCATCTTACAGACGAAACCCTATGTACTTTGCTAAGAGCTTCAGTGTTAACATGTCTTAGGCTTTGTTGTACTCATGGGACTGAGCTAGTGGTTATCAGAATACTTTTTCCAATATTGTGCTGTGCTTAAAAGTATGGCTAAAGTAAAATCATCTGGGCCAGACCCTAGACGTCCTGTTCCAACACCAGTTACAATAAAATTGGGCTGAGCCAAGTTTCATTGAGTTTCATTCTTATCTTTTCATGGTTCATTTTTCCGTGCCTGCTGTGAAGCCTAAAGGGAATCATCATACAAGACTTTCTGAAGTACCAGGAAGATTATGATCTAGCAGGAGACTAAAGGATGGAAAGAATGAGCAATACTGTTGCCTCTCCCTTAACCAGTTCATCTAAATAGCTCCCTCAGTCACCTGGACAGAGATTTTACAAAATAATATAAAGCCTATCTAAACATGTAGATCAGAACAATGGTCCCACTGATCATTTCCCACTGTCATCACTTTATTCTGTAATAAATTCTTCTCTTCTGCATTACACCTTATGTATCTTTCAACAGATATCACAAAGATGAGAGCTACTTGGAGTGACATCCTTTTGACACTATCGTTTTTTTAATACAGTAGTGATACATGTCCATAGAAGGACTCATTCTCCAAAGTACTTAACCAAGCCCTGTATTTCTGCCCTATAAATTGTCTTAGGTATTCCTTCCCTAAAGTGCTGGATCTCATAACTGAACAATAGTACATTAGGAACAGAAAGTAAATTTCTTGGTATAACCAACTTAGCTAATTTTCTATCATGTTGGCAATATAAAGCTAATTCATGTCATGGAAGAGAAATGTCCTTCATAGTTAATAACTAGATATATGTATTATAAATTACTTTTAGACTTAACTTTCATTATAAGACACATTCTTTAATAAAAGACAAAATGAGACCAAATAAAACCAAAGATAAAAGAATAAAGAAGCATGTGTTATAATGCTTTGAAATTGCATTTAAGAAAGACATGCTAATTTTCTGTCAGAATACTAACACTTTAAAGCTACAGTGTTTAAACTTCATTGTCTAAAAAGTCTTTGGAATTACTAGAAGCATAAAACAAAAAACATCATAGTTATTATTTCCATGAGGAAAAGAAGATGTACCCAGCTCATATTAACTAATTCTTCATTCTTCTTTGTCATGTTCATAGAGTGGGATGGATGAGAATTGTTTCACACCACTCTATAGATATAATGGGCAGAAGAATAAATTAGGGAACCAAGAAAAAAAGGCAAAGAACTACCAAGATAAACATTCTAAAAATAAAGGGTTTTTTTTTTTGGTTTGTTTGTTTGTTTGTTTTTAAATAAGACTAGTAGGTAACAGATGGAAGAAAAGGAGTGGGGTTAGATGTAGCCAAATTCCTAAGTGGTCTTATTAAATAAAAACACTGAGCCAAATATAGGGGTGAAAGCCTCAGAGATCAAGGAACTAGTGAGAGCCACCAACCAACCTTACCTCACCAGCTCTACAACTTCCAAAATGCCACTATTTCCTGTCTACCCAGGCTTTTATTGCCTTGCTGTTCTGCCTTCTCATTGGCTCTTAGCCCAGCTACCTCATTTCCTTGTCACTGCCTGTCTGTACAGACCTCCAGGTCTCTGTGGTTGGTACTGGGATTAAAGGCATGTGTCACCATGCTTAGCTCTGTCCCCTAGTGTGACCTTGAACACACAGAGACCCTGCCTGCCAAGTGATCAGTTTAAGGGCATGTGCTACCACTGCTTGACTTTTGTGTTTGCTTAAAAAGGCTTGCTATTTTCTCTGATATCCAGGAAAACTTTATTTATTAACATACAAACAAAATATCACATTTCAGCACAAATAAAAAAATCACCACATTTCACCTTTTTTGTCTAATAAAAATAAAAAATAAACATTTATAACTTATATAAGAAAAACTATATACAATAAGTACAATAATTATATATAATATATACAAGCAATAAATACATCAACAATGCCTAGTCCATTTGCATTTGACAAATTCAGAAAAATATTCCATTATCTATCCTATTTTATTAAGTCCAAAATGTAGCTGATTCACTTTCTATCCTAACATATTACTAACAGAGAACTATCTTATAATGTCTTTCAAATTTATACACTTTACACCTCTTAATGAGTTTCTTTTCTGAAATTTCTTAACAAAGAAAATTATTACTATAACTATCTAAACTTCAACTCCCTCAGAAATCTGAGAAGGAAATAATATTACCTAGTAAAACAGGAAGTACAAACAAGCGACTTCCAATAAAGATTTAAAAGAAATTTGTAATAAATTGAAATCTGAACTGTCAGGAAACTATACTATATACAATATTGAGTTCTGAATTTTAGATACTTTTAGAGTTCTGATATTTTATTGTAAAAGTTCCATTTAGCAATATACCTTTACCCATCTCAAAAACTAAGCTTGGCATTTACTAAATGCCATTTGGCTTTTTTTTTTTTACAAATCAAAGGGAGATGTGCAAATAATCTTGAATATTCGCTTCTTCATTCCAATCTGAGTTTGTACCCCTGCCATTCGGTTAAATATTTGATCAACTAGTCCTGAAATGCTACCCCATTTGTTGGTTTAACCAATACATAAGATGAACTTCACTTTTGTGGAATCTGGTCTACTCTTTAGATAAGAGAGAAATTCTTTCCAAGATGTCACAGCACACTATGCCTCTGGCACCTGTGCATGAGTGAGACTGGCATCCTTATTTCTATACATTTATATATATATACATCTATATATTTCTTGAACCTCTTGGTATTCCTTCTTTAGAAAATGTTGGAAATTGTGTGAACCTAATATGCACAAGATGCTTTCTATCCTTTTAAGTTTATGTTTTACATCAATTGAATCCATTGTGTGTTGCTCATATATTATTGGATGTGTAGCCTTCTGGTTGACTGTATAGTGAGCAACACTCTTAAAGAAAACTGATTCTCCCTTTTCCACCAGCTATGAATTTCCAATAGCTATGGGTTGAGGGCATTGTGCCCACCTTCCCTCTCTGTGTTGGGATTTGGTCTGGTTTGAGCTTGCTCAGGTCTTGGGCACATTTTTCCAGCCACTGTACAGCACCCTGTTGTGCCTTAAAGTCCTTGTTTCCTTAGAGTCAACCACCACCTCTGGTTCTTATGCTTCTTCTGCCCTCTCTTCTGCAAGGGTCCCTGAAGGACCCTGCAAGGGGTAGGATATAGATAGGTAGGTAGGTAGATAGATAGATAGATAGATAGATAGATAGACAGATAGATATCCCATTTAGGGTTGAACATTACTCAGTCTCTTAGTCTCTGTAACTTGACCTTGACTAGTTGTGGGTCTCTGTGTCAATCCCCACCTATTGCAAATGGAAGCTTCTCTGATGAGTGTTGTGAGATGCATTAAATCTCTGTCCAATGAATCACTGTGTGTGCTTATTTACCACTCATTGTACTTTTGCTTTGTTTTAAGAACTACCTTTCTTTCTACATCAAGAAGATACTTAACACATCAAATAAATATATCCTGTCTTGATCTTACATTCAATTATTTTTCAAATGATACAGAATTGCTTAAACTGTAGGGTAATATTAGGGGGAAAAAGACTTTTGTGACAGTCCTGTTACTATTGGTGTGTTATTTATTTTACATTCTTTCAGGTACAAGAACAAAGGAAGATGTTTCTACATATAATCAAAATCATATGTATCTAATTATCTTTACCTGTTTTAAAATATTAACATAATGAATTTATACCAGTGCCTCCATGTCTCACTCATTACTCTATAATTTCCCCTTTCCCTTTTCCTCTAGCTTCATAAACATCTCTTACATCAAAACAATAACCCTGTCCCACCATTAGTCATCCAGTTGTTTAAATTTTCATTTCAAATATACAGAGTACAGAGTAGCTGGTAGTTTCTAAACTCTTAACCTGTGCCACCATGGAGAAAATGATTAACTATGTACAGTCAGTTATTTTTGACTTTTTTATTTTTATTTTTTGAGACAGGATTTCTCTGTGTAATAGCCCTGGTTGTCCTAGAACTTGCTCTGTAGACCAGCCTGGCTTCAGAGAAATCTGCCTGCCTTTGCCTCCCAAGTGCTAAGATTAATGGCATGTACCACCACTACCTGGTTTGACTTTATTCTTGTAATATTCAGCCACTTCTAAAGTTATTTACATCAGCATCTATCTTAATTAAGGTTTTTATTGCTGTGAAGAGACACCATCACCATAGATAGCCACTCTTATAAATTAGAACATTCAATTGATGGGACTCACTTACAATTTCAGAGGTCCATTATCATCATGGTGGGGATAATGCAGCATGCAGGCAGATGTGGTGCTGGAGCTGAGAGTCCTACATCTTGACTCAGAGGCAACAGGAAGTCAACTGACTCCCTTGGCAGTATCCTGAGCATAGGAAACCTCAAAACCTACCCCCATAGTGACATACTTCCTCCAATAAGGCCATAACTGCTCTAACAAGCCACATTTCCCAATAGTATCACTCTCTATAAGCTTATGGATGCCAAATACATGTAAACTACCACAATCTACTCCCTAGCTCTGTAGCACAAATCCTAATTGGTCTTAATAAAAACCTGAAGACAGATATTAGGTAAATGCTAAAAGATCAGACAGACAAAGGAACAAGCCACAGCCACCTCTCACTTCACCAACTCTTCAATCTAAAGGACTGAGCTCCTTTCTCCCCCCGGCCATATCACTTCTTGTCTCAGCCTCCCTAGTGCTGGGATCAAAGGCATGAGATCCCAAGTGGTGTGATTATAGGTGTATGCCACCACTGCCTGGCCTCTATGGCTAACTAGTGGCTGACTTTGCCCTCTCATCTTCAGGCAAGCTTTATTTGTTAGAGCATACACAAAATATCACCACATGGTTGTCATAAACCTTTAACAATATCATGATACAAAATGCATTCAGTCCAACTTCTAAAGTCCCCATAGTCTATCACAGTCTCAACAATGTTTCAAAGTCCAAAGTTCAAAGTCTTTTCTGAGATTCATGCAGTCTCTTAACTATAATCTCCTGTGAAATCAAATTGAAAAGCAGATCACATACTTCCAACATGTAATGACATACAATATACAGTACCACTCCAAAACACAGAGAAGGGAGCATAGTGAGGAAATACTGGATCAAAGCAAGACAGAAAACCAGCTGAGCAAACTCCAAACTGCACAGAAACACTCTGCGGCTCTCCAACTTTCAGCTTTGTTGACTGCAACATGCTTCTCTTGGGCTGGTTCCCCTCCCAGTTAGCAGCTCTCCTTAGCAGGTATTCCATGATGCTGGCATCTCTAATATCTTGGAGTCTCCAATTTAATCTAGGCTTCAACTTCACAGCTTCACACAATGGCCTCTCTGGGCCTCCAATTAGGAATACCCCTGACACATGCCTGGCCTCAGCAGCATTCTGAGCTCTCAGCAATTTCCTCAACCTCTTTCCTCTATCCCGAACTCTAAAGCCAGAAACACATGGCAGAAGCTGCCAAGTTCTGCTGCTTACTGGGGCTAGAACATGGCCCCCTTGTTTAATTATATCTTCATTAGCTTTCTGTTTTCCTTAACTGCCTAAGCTTTGCTTCCCTTAAACTTGGTCTTTAGACCAGGCTGGCCTCAAACTCAGAGATCCACCAGCTTCTTCCTTCACAGAGCTGAGATTAAAGGTGTGCCCCAACACACCCAGCTTGAGGCTTTTCTTTATTTTATTTCCTTTTCATTATAAATCTTTATTAGAGTTACCAATAAAAACCACATGATAAGGTCTATATTAGGCTGTTTTGAGATTTTTTTTTCTGCTAACAGAATTAATCCATTTTTTTAAATTTATTTTTTATTTATTTTTTTATTTTTTTACTTTAGTCTTGGGCAAACTTTTCAGACAAGGGCAAAAAGCAATCACTTGTTTCACCAAAATATCCTAAGAACAATCTCTAAGCAACCTACTCAAATTCTTCTCCTCTGAATCCTCTTGAGGTAGCCCCCCACAGATCATCAAATCATACTCAGCACCACTGTCTTTCATGATCCTACTAGTATGGTCCACTAAGCAGTGAATGCTTAAAATATTCCACTTCTTTCCTAACCCAAACTCCCAAAGTCCATATTACTCCAAACAAAAGCACAGTCAGACCTATCACAGCAGTGCCCCAGTCACTGGTACCAATTTTTCTTTTAGTTTGAGTTTTTATTCTTGTGAATAGACACCATGACCACAGCAACTTTTATAAAGAAAACACTTAATTGGGGTGGCTCACTTACAGTTTGGGAAATTCAGTCCATTATCATCAGGATGGGGAGCATGGTGGCATGTAGGCAGATGTGGTGCTGGATGAGAGTGCCACATCTTACAGGTAATAGAAACTTGATTAACAGTCACACTTAGGGAAGATTAAGCAAAAGAGACATCAAAGTCCACCCCCACAGTGACATATGTCCTCCAACAATGCCACACCTAATAATGCCACTCCCTATGTGTAGCTGAAGTTTTGCTGTGTCCCAGCCTGCTGGCAGTCGGGACAAAACTCTCCCACTGCATCCCCCAAGTAAACACACAGAGACTTATATTACTTATAAACTGTGTGGCTGTGGCAGACTTTTTGTTATCTGTTCTTATATCTTAAATTAACCCATTTCTATAAATCTGTACCTTGCCACATGGCTTGTAGCTTACCAGTATCTTACATCATGCTTCTCCTCGTGGTGGCTGGCAGCATCTCCTGACTCAGCCTTCCCCTCTCTTTTGTCCTACCTACACTATACTTCCTGCCTGGCTACTGGCCAATCAGTGATTTATTTATCAATCCATCATTACAACATATATTCACAGCATACAGGACATCCCACAGCACCTATGAACTTAAGGGGGCCAAATACATTCAAACTACCACAGCATCATTACCAACCACCCCCAGATTCCATAAATTCAATACATGTACTCAAATATAGTTAGTCTTATTTATATTTTACATTCTGAAATTCTCTGAATTCTTGCATGTTTTTTTAAATTTTTCATAGAGTAATATTTAATCTGTGCTATAAAGTTTTGTGTATTGAAAAATAGATGACATCATGTATTTGCCATTCCTGTTATACAGAATAGATTCATGAAACTTGTCCTAAAAATTCCCTCTGTTCACCTATTTCACACCTTCCTCCAAACATTTGGTAATCATTGTTAAGTATAGGTTTTCATTTTATAATGTAACATGATTCTCCTAAATGAAATTAATATAATATAGCCTTTTCAGGCTTTATTCTTCATATCAAATTTGTTTTCAGAACTTAGGATCAGATGCAAAACTGCAAGCATTGTAGATAATCATGCTACCCTAAGCCCAGACCACATTCTTCCATTTATTTATCAATATGCATTGGAGTTCATATTTATCAATATGCATTGGAGTTCATCTACATCTTTCTATGTATTGAGAAAGTATTTTTCCTTTTAGTTAAATAATCTTCCTTTGCATATATGCATCCCATGTATCCCAATGTGTCTGTCCATTTACTTATTAAAGGATATGGCAGTGATTCCTAATTTTGGAAAATTTTAAAAGCCTCTATAAACATTTGTTATAAATGTTTTAAATAGCCCTAAGTTTTAAAATCAGTTGGATAAATAACTGGGAACATGGCTGTTGGGTTTTATGGTAGGACCATATTTAGGTATGTGACAAACTACCAAATCATCTTCCAAGGTGGCTATGTTTTGCCTTCCCACAAGCAAGGTACTCTTATTTATGGCCAATGACTGAGGCTTTATCCTTGAACTATCCTTCACATGAGTAGGGAGCACATCAATGCTTTAGAAATATTCTATTCTACAATAGGCACAAGCTAGCAAGATGAATCTATATTCTGCCTTAAGATGAGCTAGTTTCACTGCATAAAACAGCCATAGTATACAAAAACTTAATAGACCACTTCTTTTTTTTCTTCCAAAGATTTTATTTTATTATAAGACATATAGTTTAAAAAATTGCCTATTTTGAAAAAGATGGAAATGCTATGGGATATCTTTCTATATTCTGACTGTTCTTCCAGAGGACCTGGATTCAATTGCCAGCACCCATATGGCTTCTCACAACTGTCTGTAATTCCAGATCCAGAGTACTAGAACACCAATGTATATAAAATAAATAAGTTTTTTTTTTTAATGAAATGCTGTGGGATGTCTTTCTGTATGCTGTGAATATGTGTTGCTCTTATTGGTTGATAAATAAAGCTGTTTAGCCAATAGTTAGGCAGAATAAGTTTAGGCAGGGCATTCCAATTAGAGAGAAAGGAGAAGAAAAGAGAATGGGGCAGATGCTGTGAGCTGCCACCAGGAGAACAAGATATGAAAGCCAGATGGCAATGCATAGATTAATAGAAATGGGCTGAGTTAAGTTGTAAGAGCTAGCTAGAGAGAAGTCTGAGCCATTAGGCCATACAGTTTGTAAGTATAATATAAGCCTCTGTGTGTTTACTTGGGTCCAAGTAGTTGTGGGTCTCGGCAGGACACAGGAAAGCTTCTGAATACATGGAAAAGGTAATAAAATGATTTTTTTAATATGTTTAAGACTTTCAAATGTTAAAGTAGTTGTTTGCCAAATAATAATAAATAGAACACAGCTGTGGCATGCAAGGATCAATACAAAGGATGGGAAGTTACTATGGTTTAGAAATAAACATACTTTCAATTGTATTTAAATATAATCAGTTTACACTCCAGATTATCAACAGTTCATATTTTAAAACTATATTTTATGATAGCCCCATGACATCAAAAATACCATAAAGGATGAATTGACTAGGAAAAATAGTTTTCTCAAAATAAAAAATTTCAGGACACTTAAGTAAACAATTTTCACACTTACAAGTGGCTCACATATCAGTTTCTAAGTCTACAAATCTCTGTGGTCTTTTAACAAAAGCTGTTAATAAGCTTTAGTCTCCCACAAATTCCAACACTTTTTTTTCACAGTTTGATGGAGCAGAAATACAACTGTGATGAGGCCAGTTCTACACTCGAGGGAGATAAGGAATGCAGAAACTTTCCTAAACAAGCTTTTAGTTTCTATCTTTTAGTTCCTTCTCAGACATTGAACCACTGTAGTAACTTGTCACCTCAGAACATGGAAGTGTGAAGATGTGGGAAGAGAAATCCTGTGGTTATAGGACACTGTTTTGTGAGTCATGCTAGCAGTTCTCTCCCTACTTAATGTACTGACATGTGTGTGGCATCAGGGAAATGAAAGGCAATGAGCAAAAGTTACACCAGCTCAGAAGAGGGAAGTTTACAAGTTAAGGTAAAGAATTTTCCATTCAGAACACTAAGGTCAGAACAGCACATTTCATGTACCCCTCTCTTCTTCAGACATTTGTGATACCATAGTTTTATTTTTTTTCTGTTTTTAAGATCTCTCATTCCAATTCATTTCACCCCATAAACTACTTAGTACTAGTGAAGTTAGGGTCATTTTTACACTTAAATTCACTTATTAATGTTCTAATGTAGTTGGAGACCTTCTCTCCAGCCCCTGCCAAGCCCTGTTAGTCCAACAACAACCCATTTGTAAAATAAACACATAGACATTTATATTATTTAAACTGCTTGGCCATTAGCTCAGGCCTACCATTGTCTAGCTCTTACTCTTATATTTAGCCCATTTCTATAAATCTATACTTTGCCACGGGGCTTGTGGCTTACCCGCACCTTACATCTTTCTTGTCATGGCAGCAATTGGCAGTGTCTCTCTGCCCCAGCCTTCTACCTCCCAGAATTCTCTTCTCTCTTGTCCTGCTTATACTTCCTACCTGGCCACTGGCCAAACAGCTTTTTATTTATATAGAATGCAGGAAGTAGTAAGAGAAACTACCCAATTTCCCAAAATTATCAAGCTGGCTTTGGAGAAGGAATTGGCTCACTCCTTCTCTAAACCCAGACATACTGCTAAAAGAAAAGGTTAAGAGATTTTGGTGTCCCAAATCAGAAGAGCCCTCTGGGGTGGGACAGAAAAAAACCCAATATTTTTATTTAAAGCAGGTTGATTATGAATGCGATCTCTTTCTACAGAAGAAAAGGGGATATGATATAAATATAATAGGATGAAAGGGTAGATTAAGGAACTTCTAAAGAGCAACAACTTGTTTAAAATGTTTTACATTGGTATAGATTTTAGTCTATTGATACAAACTTAAAGTTAGTTTTGTTATACTGTGTATATTTCTACTCGTGTTTAAGGTATTATGTTTGTATAGCTCATTTTAAATTGTAATGGATAATTAAAAATAGATTAATAATTAGTCATCTATGATAATCATACTTGTAGCCATGCTAGTTAAGTCTTCTAGGTATACATAGAGATATTTCAGATAGATAGGTAATGTTCAAATACTTCAAAGACCTACAGAATATGGCATTTAAAATATTTTTAAAATTTAAACTTTCTGGACAGTGAGACATGCCTGCTCCTGGCAACACTGATTTACTTCAGAGAGGAGGATGGGCATTGAAGACACTTCATATCTCATCTTCATTCACCTTGGTAAAAATAGCCATTTGGGCAAGAAACAAGGCTGGACTGCTTGATCAACTGAACATACAGGACCCATAGAAAGGTGATCACTAAACTTTGCTTGACAAAATGGTCTTTTAGGTTCCTGCTTCACAGAAGAAACTGCCAGACATTCTACAGGACACTGAGAGAAGAAACCAAGAGACTCTAGCCCTGTGGGCTAAAGACAAATGCCCCAACTTTACAAAGGAACGTTAGGTGACTATCCAGGCTGCCAGCTGTCTTTGCCTACCCTGCAAGACTCCTGAAAGTTGCTTGCATCCTTCTCCCAGTTCTCAGGTAATATTATATCCTTCTGAGGTCTTTGATGTGGTTGAAGACTAGATAGTTATAATTTCCTCAATTATGATAAAAGATAAGTTAGATATAAAACCTTAGACTCAAAAATATAAGATAGATAGGATATCTTCTTTAATATTGTAACTGTAATTCTTGCTTGATAATTGTTTTACTATATGTAATTTTACTATGTAAAAGTTAAAAACTTCCTTTTTAAAAAGGGGAAGTGCTGTGCAATTTCTTAGTCCCCAGCCTAGGAAAGAGAACAAGTTAGGATGATGATCAGCTGTTGCCTCATAATTTTGTTCCCCCTACATACTGAGCATTTTACAAACCTCATCCCTACTCTCTCACTCAGTCCTTCCTCACATAACTGAGTTGGATGATGATTTCTTTTAACCTTAACTTGAAGAAAGAATATTGAACTTCTTTCCACTACATTGACTCCCAGAACTTTATGTAGCACACTGTGCATAACAAAAGAAATACTCTTTCAAAGAAAATGTGCTATGATTTATATACTATCCACCAACCTATTCATGATGTTTGCCAAACAATTTACGAAGTGTTAAAGGCTTCAATTCTATCAGGTTTTTAAAGTAGAATTACAAGGATAAGTGAGAGAAAAGGAAGAGTTCTGTGGGGAAACCAGATCATCTGATGCTCTGGAATCACAACACCTGCAAATATCACTTAATAAATGTTTCTTACCTTAAAATAAACCAAGTTTATCTTTCTATGGGGTCTGGGCCGACTTGGAAGCCATAAATTTATAGTTCTTCTCATTTAAAACCTGGCCTCCTACTATCAAAATGACTTTCCTCAAAGAAAAAGCCATAACCATCAGTGCATATGACCTTCTTCCTAAATTATTTATTATAATATTTCTGATTCCCTATAGAGAAAACATTTTGAGAAACATCATAAAGACTATCAAATAGATATGGGCTGATAGAGATAGTTTGGAAGTATTTTGTTCCTGAGACCTGAGATGAACCTTCTACTCGAATTCACTCCAAATTCCCTTTTTTTCATCTGTCCACAATTTCTTAACCTATTTCCTGCCAAGATTCTGATCCACTATATCTGGGATAGGATAAAGTAAAATATATTTTAACAATATTTCCTGGTGAATCTGATATATAGCCAACTTTGGTAACAACTAATGAAATAAGAAATTTTCATTTGTTCTTCATAGAGTATTCACTTCACCTTACTCTACACCACTATCAATATATTTACCTAATAGTTATTTTTTAAATAATTTTAAAAGAAACATATACCAGTCAGAGGGGTACCTAGCCAATTAGAAATGATAGGTATCCAATTTTAATGTTCCCCCAAATCTGAAATGTATGGCTCAACTGGTTAGATCTAAATTAATGAATTGAAATGCTAAGCAACTCGAGTCCAGCTCAAAGAAGAATAAAATATTGAACAATAAAATTGTCTAATACCTAAATTGAAAACATTAGTTAGTAATGGGACCCCATCACTAAAAGTATTCAAACTGTATTTTAGAAATGTCATGAATGTGATAAAAAGATATTGATAATAACTTGGTTATGGCAATAGAAATTTCTATAGCCTCTTCCAACTGAAAAACAATTAGTTAACATGATATATTGCATATATTTTCAATGTTTTCATGGGACAAAAAGGGCAAAATGGCAGAGAAGCAAAAGATTCTACTTACTCATTGATTCTTCTCTGAAACATTATCAGTATGGATAGCTATTATCACACACAATTACCATCATAGGAGCTAAGGAAGCCAGATAGGAAAACACAGTACCTACTTTAAAATAAATATGAGAGAAGGTATTAAAAGTAGTCAGGAACAACTTTGACCTGTGAGAGAGTGATAATCAGGAATGTATGCCTATGATAAACCAATACTAATTCAAAGCAACACCGGGTAGACAGAAACATCAGCTATATGGGGAAAGACGACAGGCAGTCCGGATCTTTGACTTGCACATGCACCATTCATGCCCCATTAAAAATCAGTATCTATCTTGTAGAACCACATAGCCCCTTCCTTCAAGTGAATATCTAGTAATAGAAATTCTAAAACCATATGAACCTGGCAAATGAGGTAGTGCCTTTTATTGTACTTCAGATAGCAGAGTTCAAGAAGGACTTTGTACACTGGAGGAATATATCTAGGATTTAACAACAACAACAAAAACCACTCAGCACTGGAAGATCATAGCATACTCACTTTCTAAGCTAGTGCCTGAAAACAGAGCTTGCATTTCTCAAGATACCATCTGGAGACCTGAAGGCCCTTGAAAATTGATTTATGTTCCAGTCATTATGTCTGGCTGGTTACAGATGAGTTAAGCCATAAGTATACTATAACAGTAATAAGACCATATCAACATGTACTTTGTCTTGTACCTGTGTTGTGCTAGTCTTGGCTAGCTGTGGGATCTAGGTATGACCCAACTCTGCAGTATTGGTGGCCATGATACTGTACACCCCACCGACCCCCAAACCTCAAGCAGCACAACATGGAGTCACTGTCCATGTGGAAGCAGAAATGGGAAGAAGGTGAAATTACTTTGAAACTCTGAGCCAAATACTTCACAATGGAGTCTTCTGCTAGTTAGTTCTTGGACAATTTGACACAAACTAGAGTAACTTTGTAAGAAGCAGCATCAATTGAGACAATGCCAATAGATTTGCCTGTGGCCAAGACTGTGCTGTATTTTCTTGAAAGATAATTTATGTGGGAGGGCCCAAATCAGTGAGTGCAGTGCTGTCCCTGGGTTTGTGGTCCTGGGTAGTATATGAAATCAGGGTGAGAAAGCCAGTAAGCAATACCCTTCCACGGCCTTTGCATCAGTTCCAGCCTTCAGTTCCTGCTCTAACTTCCTTTCATGATGGACTGTGATCAGGACAGGTAAGCTGAAACAAACCATTTGTTGTCCAAGTTGCTTTTTTGTCATAGTGTTATAGTATTCAAAGCCCCAGCTAAAACAGATCATGTGTAAGGAAAGAATCCAACAACATTTGCTCCCGACTAATGCCTAAGACAAAGCCTCTGGCCTACCTTAGTACTAGGTGGAGACCCATACACTAAACAGGGTGAACTTTTAGCCCATCATTTCTTTGGCTGCAATAGCCTTGGGCTTTAAGTAGAACAGAGCAACAATCAGGCTAAAGCAATGTTGATTTTGGTCTCAACCACAGGGCTTTGCTAGTCTCAGTGAGTAATGGTGCTCTACGTACAGCTAAAATTGTGAGATTAGAAGTCATAAGACTAGCAGGGCATTGGTGGCACATACCTTTAATCCCAGCACTCACGAGGCAGAGGCAGGTAGATCGAGGCCAGCCTGGGCTACAGAGTAAGTTCCAGGAAAGGTGAAAAGCTACACAGAAAAACCCTGTCTTGAAAACAAACAAACAAGCAAAAAAGACTTCACATCAGAGCCTTCTAATCATTATTCACTGGACAAAGAGAGAAATGATGTAAATTGTCGCATAAAAGCCTAGTACCAATCCCTTCATGGTGTAGCATAGTACCAGCAGAATCCTGTGGTAATGAATGTAGACAAATTGTCTTGACCTGTCTTTGTTGTTAAGCCCCAGGTAGAAGCTTGTAGAGATGGACTAACCATTTTAGATGTTTCCCCTAGACCATCCTAAACAACACACTAACTGCAGACATGGAACAATCTAGTGCTGAAAAAAAATGGCAACACACCAACTGAAAACATGTATTAGGGTGCTATCTAATCCTAACATAATATATTTGATGATGGTCCCAGAGAGAATAAGTAGAATATTTGGAAGGACAAAAAAACCTAGATTTTGAAAATTAAAATAAATAGCCAATCATTCAAACACAGACGTTGTCCACCAGCAAACATCAAGACTTTTCAAGGAATTCATGGGGAGGGGAAAGGTACCAAAAAATCATTCATAAATAAATGAATATGTACAAATGCTTGGACAAAGTACATAAAATGGCTATCATAATTAAACCCAAATAATTCAAGAAAACACATAAATGATTCAGAATACTTTCACAGAAATTTAAGAGATTAAAGTGATTTTAAATTGTTTTTATTGGTCTATCTGTGGATGGTGGCATGTTATGTTGTACTTGCAGGTCAGAGGACAAGTTGCAGAAGCTTGATCTCTCCTTCCACCATGTAGGGATCAAGTACATACATTCAGGCATTGTGGTAAGAGCTTTTACTTACTGAACCATCCCTTAATTGTTTTTTTTTAAATGAAACAAATCCTAGAGCTGAAAAAAAAAACAGTAAATGAAATGAACAATGTGAAAAAAAATTGTAACATTTCCTCTAGTATGGAGAATGTGACAAGAATGCTAATTCTTAGCTCCCTTATCCAATATAGTGTTCTGCCTTATTAAAATGATAAGACAAGAGAACAGCATAAAAGACATTAAAAACAAAAAGACAAGTCAAATGACTCCTATTTGCAGACAACTTTATTTTATACTTAAAATATTTGATAGAGCTCTGCAGTGGAGGCACACACCTATAATCCCAGCACTTGGGAGGCAGAAGCAGGAATATCTCTGTGAATTTGAGGCCAGCCTAGTCTATAAAGTGAGGTCCAGGAAAGGCAAGGGCTACACAGAGAAACCCTGTCTCAAAAGGGAAAAAAAAGATAGAATTCTTATATCTAATAAACACTTTCATTAAAGGTGTAAGATGCAAAATCAATATATAAAAATCAATATCCTTGATAAATATGAACAATGAACGTGGAGAAAAATAAATTAGAAAAAATATTCCATTCTCAATAGCTCTAAAGAAATAACTGAAGTACCTAGGAATAAACCTCACCAAAGATGTGAAAAGTTTCTACAATGAAAACTTCAAGAGGGGTCTATAGGGGTCATAATCAACCAGGGACCACCAGCCTCACCCAGGCCTGAATCAGTGGTGAACACAAATGGTTCCCCCCAAACTTATGGGTCTATGGGAGACACAATCAACTAGGAGCCCACCCTGTGCCTCTAGCACTGAGCATTCAGGTACTGTCATATTAAGTATTGCCCGAGTTCCCTAGGCCTGAGCACGGGAGAGATGAAAAGCAACAGCTCTGTGCTATCCCTTCTGGCTGGGACAGGCAGTATTCAACAAACCACAACTTGTGACCCAACCAAGAGCTCTGGTGGTGAGCAGTTGGGCACCATTGTGGTGAGAGAGTACAGAGTAGAAGGTAGAAGAGAGGGAGAGATGGAATGGTTCTTGGGCTTGAGAGAGAGGCAGATCTGGAGGGGAGAGAGTGGTGAGATATGGGCAGACATGAATGGCCAGCTAATCCCCTCCTCTCCAGTCCAGGGAAATACCTGGGCCTTGGCTATAACCATGGGATGGGTATTTATGGAGAGGCCAGGGTGGTGTCTGTGGCTCCAGTTGCCATCAAGGGATCTGTGGCTGCCTGGGGTCTGGCCGGGCACCTGGGACCATATTGTCATCCAGAGGCCAGGCTGCCACCAGGGTTGTGCTGATCTGGGTGGCCTGTGCTACCATCAAGGCTATGGTGGCATCTGGGCCTGAGCTGCTTCCAAGGGCCATATCTGGGTCTGTGGTGAGGTCCATGTCTCATGATAGCACAGGAGTTGTTGTAACCATCCTGTGCTGAGTCAGCCTCACCATTTACTGGCCCTTGCTGAATACTACAGCAGATGAGCTGGTGTCATGTACCTCACCTGGGAAACAAACTAGAGCTGACCCTGTGGTCAGAGACACAGGTGAGCCAACACTGAGGGCAGGAGAGCTGATGCCCTCCCCCCTCCCTGCTACCTGTGGTAGGCAAGAGAGCTGGCCTTGGTGTCACAAGAGTGAGAGAGCTAGCCCTGACCCTCACCAGTGGCAGCTCATGAGAAAGCAGGTTCTGCTTCCCATCTAAGCAGCACAGTAGAGCTGACCCTGTTGTTGGGGATTGGAATACATGATGTGAAATCCACAAAGAATCAATAAAAGTAGAAAAAATTAAACAAAACAAAAAGAAAAACAGGACAAGGGAAAAAGAAATCGATGAATATAGTAGACAATGGAAAGAAAGTCTTCTATGCTTTTGGATTGGCAGAATTAATATCATGGAAATAGATATATTATCAAAAGTAATCTACAAAGTTAATGCAATTCCCATCAAAATTCAGATGTCACTCTTTACAGAACTAGAAGAACAACTCAGGAATTTACATGGAGTCACAAACAACCATGAATTTCCAGAGCAATAATAAGCAGAAAGGACACTGACTTACCTCATTTAACAGATCTGTTATGACATGAGTAGCCTAGAAATGGCACAAAAGCAGACTTTATAAAGAATTGAAACAAGTAAACAAACACACATGCACACACGCCTATACACATACATGTACCAATCAACAAATGGGCTAATGACATATAAAGGCAATTCTGAAAAGAAAAAAACAAAAACAAATCTCACCTCAGTCAAAAGGGCTTCCATTAAGAAATCAGACAATGAAAGTTGATGAAGATATGGGGAAAAGAAAATTCTTACTCATTCCTCCTGGGAGTGCAAACTAGTATCACTAGTATCAAAATCAGCACAGAAGATTTTCAAAAAATTTTAAAGCAAAACTACCATATGACCTAGCTATCTATACTTATTCCGGGCATACATTCACATCCATGCTTATTGCTGCTCAGTTCAGGAGGTAATCAGGAATGGAATCAGCCTAGATATCCATCAAAGGATGAATGCCTAATGAAGTTTTGTACATATGCAAAACATAATTTTATTCATGTGTAAAAAGACTTCATTGTGGAGATCACAATAAGAATGGGAGGAGATGGGGGAATATAACAAAACACACTCTGCAAAAGCCATGCTCTCTAATACTTTAGGTGCTGATTAAGTGAAGCTTTTTAAAATGTAGGCAAGTAATTGAATTACAAACTAGACAAATAATCTGTATAGTCATTTTTCAAAAAGAATGAATATAATAGCTAATGGTTACATGACAAAAATGGTTCATATCACTAATCTTCAAGTAAGTATAAATTAAAAGCATTATTACATTATTCCAGTAAAAATGCCTATTATCAAAAGACAAAGTGTAACAAAGGATAGTAAAGATATGGAGAAAAAGGAATCCTGGAATACTGTTGATGAGAATGCAAATTAATATACTCATTGTATGAAGGATCCTCAAAACTAGCATGATATAAAATCATTCTTCTCCCTAGAATATATCCAATGGAAATGAGATATGAAGAATAAATATCTGAAGGCATTTATGTCTATCACAGCACTACTCACATTCACTGTTTAAAGAACGGAAATGCATACATGAAATACTAGCCAATCATAAAAATGAAATGCTGTCATTGTAGCAGCACACATGGAAATGACAGTCACTATGTTAACCTGAAGTATGAAATAAGTCAGAATACAATGATAAGGTTTGACTAGATAGATAGATAGATAGATAGATAGATAGATAGATAGATAGATAGATATTCTAAAGAAGTTGATTTCATGGAAGTTGAGAGTGCATTTGTGGTTAAAAGAGATCTGGGTTAGTGGAGGGCTAGAGAAATGTTATTTGACAAGTATTAAATTCCTGGTTAAAGATGTGGGATAAGTTTACTGTTTTCAACATCATGACAAGCCACTCAAATGTCTTTACTTTAAAAACAAAGCAGTAGAGACTGGAGAGATAGTTCAGTAGTTAAGAGTATTAGCTGTTCATCTAAAAGTACTTGGTTCTATTCCCAGGACCTACATACTAGCTCAAAACCATCTGTAAGTACAGTTTCAAGGGAAGGGGTATACTATTCTGGCTTCTGTAGGCACCAGGCACACAAGTGAAACACAGACATTCATACAGGCAAAACACTCATATACATTTTTAAGTCACTCTCTTATGCTTAAACTAAATTGTTTTTCTTTGTAAATATTACAATATAGTTGCTGGTTTCTGGAATATGTATATTGTATTAATTGGTCATGCTTGTGGTTTTTCTCTGGGACCTAGTTATCTGTGGTTATGACATTTGTGGTATTTCTCACCGTGAATACATGGTTTTGCATTTATAGCATGAGTCTTGCATTCTTTGGTGGCTGTTACCCCAATATGGCAGGTTTTGGACCAGCAGAATGATGCTTGGTTTCAGTCTTGGGGCCACTCTCTGTGTTCAGAATTCAAATGATTCCAGATCTGAAGTTGGATCTACTTGGAATTCTGGGTTCAGCCTCTAGTGCAGGAGATGGTGTGAGTGATAGGCTACCTGGTTGGTGAAGGCAGCTGACTCCAGAGCACTTGTAAGTAGGATTCTGAGTCTGGAAAATAGCAGGGGCAGAATTAGGGGTAACCTGGATCAAACAGAATGGTTGTAATTCCTAAGGGAAGGGAAATGAGTTGGGAAAAGTGGCTGAAGTAAGTAATGGTGAAGGGATTAGGAGTACCCTAGGGTGACAAGAATGGAGGAGGAGAAGGGAGGGAGGTAGCCTAGCTGGATCCAGGCCAAGTGTGGTGGCTATGGTATCCCTGAAAGAGAGTGACTCTAAATCACTGTACAGTCACAGTGAATAAAGTTAGGCTTAAAATAGCAATTATAAATATGTTCAAAGACCTTAGAGAAAATATGAATAAATGCTTCAGTGAAGACCATGAACACCTGGATGTGGTGGAGGCACATGCCTTTAATCTCAGCTTTGGGTGGTTAGGGGCAGAGGCAGGTGGATCTCTGTGAGTTCAAAGTCAATCTAGTTTATAAAGCAAATTCCAGCACAGTCAGGGCTAAATAAAAAAAGGACCCTGTCTGTCTTAAAAAAAAAAAAAGACAGTGAAACAAACAGTTGAATAATATTACAGATATGAAAATAGAATTTAATGAAGAAATAGAATCACTGAAAAGGAACCAAAATGAAATAAAACTAGAAACGAAAAATTCAAGAAGTCAAGCAAAAAACACAGAGGAAAATGTCACCAACATAGTGAAGGAAATGTAAGAGAATGTTGAGTCTTGAAGACAAGATTGAAGAAATGGATAGCTCACTTCAAAGAAAATGCTAAATCTTTAAACACTCAGGTATAAAACATCCAGGAAATCTGAGACACTACAGAAAGACCAAATATATAGATAATAAATAGGTACAGAATAAGGAAAAGTACCCATGTCAGAAACATAAAACACATCTTTTTAACAAAAATCACTAAAGAAAATATCCCAAATCTAAAGAAAGAAATGCCTATTGAGGTACAGAAGGCATATATTTTACTTCTAAGTTCAATAGACATCCCCCAAACATTATAGGCTATTATTAATGCTACTGGTTACCTTCCACATACTGACAATAAGGCTTAATTGCTGAAGACACAACATACTTACATCACTGAACATGAAGAAATTGAGCTGGTGCTCAACTACAAGCTTCACCCCTAATGACCAGCATTCATGTAGACTAAGGAAGGAAAAAAGTAATCATCATTCTCACTTGAAAAGGAACCCTACAATAGTGCCTGCAAGGTAAACCCACCTGTGCAATAATGACATAAAGAAAAGAAGTCACAACAATAGTTTTTATTATTTTAATTTCTACAAAATTACACATCAAAGATTTGTGATGATATGTTAGAATACTTGCCTATCATGAAAAAAGCTGAGTTTGAACCCCAATGCAAATTTTAAAAATTACAAAAGATGCTACAGAGTGAGTTCCAGGAAAGGCGCAAAGCTACACAGAGAAACCTTGTTTCAAAAAACCAAATATATATATATATATATATATATATATATATATATATATATATATATATATATATATATATTTTTTTTTTTTTTTTTTTAAAGAATTGGTAGAACTTGGTGTATGTGACTGTAGCCCAGGCTGGCCTCGCACTCACAGAGATCCTCCTGGCTCTGCCTCCCGAGTGCTGGGATTACAGGCATGCGCCACAACCACCAGGCATATTTTTATTTATAATTAATTTAATTTTACATATCAGCCATGGAGTCCCCTGTCCTCCTTCCTCCCACTCCCAGGCTTCCCCCCAAATCCATCCCCTATTCCTACCTCCTCCAAGGCAAGTTCTCCCCTGGGGATTCAGCCCAGCCTGGTATATTCAGTTGAGGCTGGTCCAGTCCCCTCCTCCCTGCACCAAGGCTGAGCAAAATGTCTCAGCATAGGCCCTAGGTTCTAAAATGCCAGCTTGTGCACCAAGGACAGGTCTCAGTCCCACTGCCTGGGAGCGTAGCTGGAGTTTTTTCCAGTCCTGCCTGGCCCATGATCAGGACAAATCTCTCTAACCCGCCAGTCCTGCATCTGCTGAGACCCAACCGAGTAAACACACAGAGACTTAAATTGCTTACAAACTGTATGGCCGTGGCAGGCTTCTTGCTATCTAGTTCATCTATCTTAAATTAACCCATTTCTATAAATCTATACCTTGCCACACGGCTTGTGGCTTACCAGGATCTTACATGTTGGTACTCATGGCAGTGTCTAACAGAGTCTCCTGACTCAGCCTTCCTGTTTCCAGAATTTTCTGTAGCTGGAGAGTTTCCTCCAGCTCCCGCCGAGCCCTGGCAGTCCCACAGCCTACTTATAAAATAATCACTCAGATGCTTATATTTCTTATAAACTGTATGGCCATGGCAGGCTTCTTGCTATCTACTTCTGTCTTAAATTAACCCATTTCTATTAATCTATACTTAGCCACATGACTCGTGGCTTACCAGTACCTTATATCTTGCTTGTTATGGCGGCAGCTGGCAGTGTCTCCTCGCCTCAGCCTTCCACTTCCCTCAATTCCCTTCTCTGCTTGTCCCGCCTATACTTCCTGCCTGGCTACTGGCCAATCAGTGTTTTATTTATTAACCAATCAAAGCAACACATTTGACATACAGAATATCCCACAGTACTTCCCCTTTTCTTTTTCTTTCAAAAAGGAAGGATTTAGCTTTTACATAGTAAAATTACAGATAACAAAACAATTATCAAGCAAGAATTATAGTTACAATATTAAAGAAGATATCCTATCTTATATTTGTGAGTATAAGGTCCCATATCTAGCATATCTTTTATCATAACTAAGGAAAATTATAACTATTTCTAGTCTTCAACTACATCATAGACCTCAGAAGAATGTAATATTACCTGAGAAATGGGAAAAGGATGCAAGCAACATGGTGGCTCACAACCATCTATAGTGCGATTGGATACCCTCTTCCAACATAAAGTTGTACATGCAGATAGAGCACTCATATACATAAAACAAGTAAATTAATTAAACAAACACAGAGTAATTGCCTAGAATGGGAGGCCCGTAACTCAATCAGCAAAAACTAAAAGCCCTTGGGTGCACACATGCATGCATGCATAGGTATATGTATATGTGTGAATGTCTGTGTTCATGTGTATGTTGGGTATGTCAATTTTTGTATACAATATTATCTTTATTCATTTGACCAGTTTTAATTCTGTTATAGATAGCCACTACAGATAGCAAACAGTGTGTTACTTAGAAAACATTTTACACCCTAAACCAAGACATAAAAATACTTTTAGGAACAGAAGACAAACACTTATGATTATAAGTAAGCTATCTAGAGGCCCACAGATAGAATCTTATACCATGGAAAAGCCAAATTTTGGAGGAAGCAACACTTTTTCTCTTAGTGGTCCAGTTGAAGAACCAGAAATAAATCTATTTGTGTATTTGTTATACACCTTGAAGTTTATGATTATTCTTTTAAAGCCTGTGTCCTGGGGCTAATATTTCTACAGGACTGGCAGGTTTTGGATGGAAGACACTGGCTTGATCTTTCATAGTGTTGGCATTTTTGTTATTAGATCTGGAATGTGGACTCTGACACTGACAGAGCAAGTTGGAGCAGAAGAGAGGATATATCGGCAGACTGGGCCTACTGGTTAGAAACTATGCAATTGCTACAGCTCTAAGGGGAAGGGTTTCCCCAATGCACATGTCATCTCTCTGAAGGGAAAGGTATCCTGGCAGTTGGGGGCCAAGGAATACCACAAAGTGATATGGCACAACAAACCTTATACAAGAGATATATTAGGAAAGACACAAGAGGGTGACTTCCACTGCTGGGGTGAGAACAGCAGGGCATGGAGCAGGGAACAGGCTTATATAGGATTTCATAGTGGAGTTTTCCAGGTGGAGATTTCCAGGGTGGGGATTGGTGAGATTTCAAGTCTTGAACTTTGAGCTCAGTGACTGGTAGGATTCCAACCTCATGTTTCTAATATGATTTCAGACTTAGAAACTGGTGAGTTTTCAAGCTCAGGGATTGGTAGGTTTTCAGATGATTGGTAGGTTTTCAGGCTCAGGGATTAGTGGGTTTGGGTGAGTTTTCAAACCTGGAAGTGAGCTCAGACCCTTTGCCCTATAAAGAACTTGGGTAGAATCAAGTCAGGTTGATAGAGCAGACTGGGCTGATGAACAGGATGTGCTTCCTGGTCTGAGCCTGGAGTGTGGGGGTAGATCTGGCTGGGTAAAAAGGTTTGATGTGGTGCAGGCAGATCCTGTGGGTTAAGGAATAGGTAGGTAGTAGGGTCCTGACAGATTCCTAAAGACAAGTTGTGGCACAGGCAAGGGAGGCCAGACTAGGCTGAGGTACTAAATGTGGGACCTTTGCTAATTTTTGGTTGGTTGGGGAGAAGGGAGAACAGGGAGCTCCAAGAATATGGTATATGGAGAGGTCAGGGAATACAATGTATGGGGAGGCCAGGGAGAGTCACCAGGCTAGACCCTGAAGAAGTAAATGGGAGTTCAAAGTGAATGAAGAAATTAGATGTGGAACAGAAGGGAACTGTGAGTGATAGCTTGTAGGGTAAGTCATCTCAGAAGCCAGCAAGTCAGCTGCTTCACAGGCACAAGTAACCAGACTAGGCCAGGAAAATGAATGTGATTCTCGATCTAGACCTTGTGGATTGGGGAAAGGGTGTGGATGGGGAGGTCAGGAAAACTCACTGGGATAGACCCTGAAGGAGGTGGGAAGTCTGACTGGGTAGAGAGGTTGTATGATATACAGCTGTATCACCTTTTGACATTTGACTGATAGTATACCCCAAGGAGTATTCATCCTAGAGAATTATGACTGATAAATTAGAAGGAATATGTATGTATGTATGTATGTATGTATGTATGTATTTTTTAAAGGGTTTAGATATACTTATGATTTAAAATTATGTTAAAATTATATAGAATGAGTGGTTGGAGAGTTGACTCAGTGATTAAGAAGACCCAGGTTCAGTTCTCAACTGTCTAAACATCATCACAGCTCCAGTTCTAAACGAGCTCACACCCTCTTCTTACTTCCACAGGCACCAGACACACATATGGTGCAAATATACACACCATTCATGCACATAAAACAAAATGAATAAATCTAAACAAAATTTAATTTAAAAATAATAATATGGCCAGGCAGTGGTGACACATGCCTTTAATCCCAGCACTTAGGAGGCAAAGGCAGGTAAATCTCTATGAGTTAGAGAACAGCCTAGTCGACAGGGCCAGTTCCAGGTCAGCCAGAGCTACACAGAGAAACTTGTCTTGGGGAAAAAAAAGAGAGAACATTAAGAGAGCAGACTTGCAAACACTAAGTTACAGCACCTGTTCTAAACCTCTCACTGTGCAATGAGGAAACCAAGTGCCACAAAGTGAAGTGCCTTGCTCAGAGTACACACCTAATACAATCACTAGTTCAACATGTCACATTAATTAAAAGAGACTTTAACACATTTGCTTTTCTATTACTAACCAAACAAGAAAAATGGCCAGAAAAATTTCTAAGCCTCATTTTCCCAAGAAGAATCAATACATAAAAAGATATGTTGTACTCAGGACTAAAAAAAAAAATGTATAATTAGTTTTACTTAAATCAATTCTGGAAGTAGGACATGATTTATGTGACATATTTAAATATTAGATCAATCCTTTCAATATAGCCAACAATAAATTCATTTGTAATGTTTTAGCTAATAATTTTTATTCATTTTCCTAATGAAGATCAATTATATGATTTCTAAATGAAACTGAACAACCTTTGTAAGCTGTAAAACACACTAAATTGGATTATTAACAATAATATCTTGGAAAATAAGGTTTGTTTTGGTTTTATTTTACTTTTCAGTTTAGACTATGTTTTTACAAATACTTTTTTTAAATGCTTTATGTTAGCTCATTACAAAGGTTCACCAAAACTAGGCAATCTATTATTCTAAAAAGTACTGCTATTTAGAATTTCATCTCAGTTTTAACATGCCTGCACCCTAATTACACTATTTTGTTCTAGGTTTTTATTTTTCTTTATTTGGTTTTGTTTTGTTTTGTTTTGAGACAGGGTATTACTACACAGCTCTAGATGACCTGGAACTCACTATATAGACCTCAAATTCCAGAGATCTACCCGCCTTTGTCTCCTGAGTGCTAGCATTAAAGATGCCACCATACATGGCCCGACTGCTTCTATTTCTTGTCACATATATAATAATATTGCTACCATATACTTGTGATACACTTCATATTCTCCTGTCTATTTTCAGTGCAAAATATGAAGGAAAGTTTCTGCAACCATCTAGATTCCAGTGCATCTCTGGATACCTTTAAGGCTTTCTATTCTCAAGATGTTTTGCTAAGAGGAGCCACAGGCAGAGTCTCTGGTTATGACTCATTATAATATCTAAGCCTTACTGGCACAAAGGAACTCAGCAAAGCTAAATCTCAGGGGCGGATTCGCACAAATATACTTGTATGACAGCACGCAGACAGAGCAGGTATTGCTCTCCAGAACCATAAGAGAGGAACAGCAGAAAGAGTGTTCTGTCCTCAGGCCTACCTGCACTATTTTACCACAACCCACTTGTTTCTTAAGTCAATACCACTACCTCATCAAAATCTTGAGGCCAAAATAATTAAGAATAACAACAGCCTTCTTTTCTTCTTCATGCATGTGTACCCTTTCTATAAACCTCCTGGCTAGCACTACTCTTAATATGTTGAAGAATGAAAAGAGAGACCCCATAAGACAATAGCTTATATTTGCAAAGCGATTATTCAGTCGCACCATTGGATTTTGAAAGCACAAAGGTGAATGTCTTCCCTTCTTGTATTCTCATTGTCACTCTCTGAAAATACTTATGAGTATCCGGGGTCAACTAAGGTGAGAGCACTGTACTAGGAAGAGCAAAATTTTCAATGTGGGATATTCCACATGCAGGCAAATGAATGATGTCCCTAGTCCTTTCACAAGGAAGATATTACATAATAGATGGACAGACAGAAATTAGAAGCAAAAGAGGATACAACTAGTATAAACCTCCACTCATTCTTTTCACTCACCAGTTTCAAGCATTTGGTGGCCCTTAAAGTCTCCTTATCTGCAAAGGGAAAACTAACTCATCTTAGAGACATCCCCCTGAAGCATGATGCTAGATATTCTAAAGGGGATTGTATATTTCCCGTTTCTGCTGCCAGCCCTCAGGGTCAAAGGACTCTTTCACTGGGGTTGCATATCAGATATTTACATTACAGTTCATAACAGCAGAAAAATTAGAACTATGGAGTAGCAATGAAAATAATGTTATGGTTGGGGGTCACCACAACACGAGGAACTGTGTAGTGGGTAGTCATCCCAGCCTTGGCCTGGAAGTTCCAAGCCCCATTGAGGCTTCAGTAATGGTCACGCCCACAAGGTGGGGCTGCGGGAGGAAGCTGAAGACCCAGGATAGAGAGGAGAGGTCTTGCTTGGATCTGGGACCCTGGATGCTGGAGGTAGACCGAGCAGAGTTCTCCAGAGAACACAGCCGGACTGTGCCATACCTTTGCCAGACCCTAGAATCTATCCCTTCATTTGTAAGTTACCCCACAAAGTAAACCTCCCTTTAACTATGTGGAGTGGCCTTAATAATTTCACCAACAGAACTGTATTAAAGGGTCACAGCATTAGGAAGGCTGAGAACCACTGCTCTACATTAAACGAAGAAGTACTATTTGAGAGGACTAACTATGAAAAAAAAACCAATATTCATGTACTTAACCACTTATAAAATGACCTACTAACAGCCAGGCAGTGGTGGCACACAACTTTAATCCCAGCACTTGGGAGGCAGATCTCTGTGAGTTCAAGGCCATCCTAGTCTACAGAGTGAGATCCCGAACAGGTACCAAAGCTACATAGAGAAACCCTGTATTGAAAAACAAAAAACAAAACAAAAACAAAAAAATTACCTATTAACATTACTCTAGATTATTTCTAGACAACTAGAAAGATTGGATTTTTTAACAACTTGTCAGGTCATTTTTTTTCTTCTGTAGGCACACTGATGCTAATTTAACTATTTGTGCTCTGGCACTCTTCCAGAAGCAAGCTTCTTAAAGATTAAAATATCCAGCTACTAGTTAACTAGTTCAAGAAGTTTTGGAAGCATTAATTTCCATGTTTCAAATAATCTCTTTATTTTGGACATGTGGGGAAACACAAGATAAAACCATACAAATGAGAGTAGCCTGCATTACCATGTCAAGACTAAGACAGTGCATGTTGAGGTTTCTGCCTATACTACTTCCCTTAACTGCTATGTGTGTACCCTTTTGAGCCTGTGAGCTGAATCTACATTGAAGTGATTAGCATTTGCAATGGACTCCTGGGACACTAAAAAATGATCCAAGTCTCAGGGCAAAAGAAAAGCACACACAAAGAAGATGGCATCAAGCCCTAGGGAGCTTGCAATCTTGGCTATGAAAGACAGACTGACAGCCAAAATGTTGCAGTTCCTAGACACACAGGTTTTAAGCAAAACTAAGAATGCATCACATTAGAGGGTAGATGAGAAATCAGGACAAACCTGAGGAGAACTGAGCAATAACTTTAAAAACCTAAATATATCTTCTTTGCTCTTCTATCAGCACTGTTTAGATGGTCTTTGTGTAAATAGGGGAAGCTGAGAATGTTTATCAAAAAGAAATAGTCTCTTTTGCTGGAGTGATGGAAGGTACAATCAAAGGGAGTAAAACTTGTAAGATGGAAATAAACAGCATTAGGCAGTGTGGACTAGATCTAAACAGTTCCATTTGATGATCTAATTCTTCAGATTCAGAACAAAAATCAACCAACATATACATTGGGAGGTGAAAAGATTATTATTTTTGTAAGTAAATTCTGTCACTTGGAATATCATTTTCCCCTCTGAACTCTGTCCCTCAATTTATAAATGATGTGACTAGATTACATTTTAAAAAATAAAAAAAAATAATAAATAAATTCTCCCAGTAGTCAAGAGGCAGAGGCATGGGAGTCAACCTAGTCTATATAGCAATTTTCAGGAAAGCCTGGACTCCATAGGGAGACCCTATCTCAAAAAACCCACACACAAAAAGATTCATTCTCAGCAGGGTGCAGTGGCACATGCCTATAATCCCAAAATTGGGAAGGCTAAAGTAGGAAAGTCATTACTTAGACACAACTTTGAAGATAGCCTGTGTACACACTCTACTAGCTCAAAAAATGATTAAATACATAATATGAAATAATTTTCAAATTACCCTAGTAGGTAGAGATAACAAAGTGTTCCTGCAATCTGACCAAACTAAAACATTGACATTGGAACACTACTAAAAAAAAAAAAACAACTCTACAGTCCTTATGAATTTCACAAGTTCAATGACACTTTTTTTTTTCTCTAGGATCCACAGTGCTTTTCATCATCATATCTCCTCAGCATTCTCTGGTGTATGACAATTTCTCAGTCTTTCTTTGGTTGCTTTTGTAGAGTACTGGTTACATGTGCAGTTTGTCTACTGCTTTTCTTATAGTCAGACTTGGGTTTGGGGTTTGGAATAAGGATACTTCAGATTATGATGATGTCATATCAGGAAATGCATGACATCTAGATGACTGGCTGCTATAAGCTAATCTTGATCATTTAGAGTAAATCTATGTTAGTTTTCATAAACAAATGGCCAAATTTCATTGGCCTATAACAAAAATTTGGTATTTTACAGAACAAATACAAAAGTTTGACACTTAGCTAATGGTAACTTTTGGCCACTTTTTGGTATTCCTTCCTTGTCTCTATGCCATCTTTCACTCTCTCATTTGTTTTTGAGACAAACTGGCATCAAAACTCATTCTATTGCCCCATCTCAGCTGGAATCTCAACATACATGTCATATGTTCCTTTCACTACGTACAGTTTGGAAGGTAATGTATGTATATACATATATACACATCCTATGGAAGACGGTTCAGTGGCCATCACATAAAAGGATATGAATATTTAAGCTCTTTCTTCATTATATCTAATTTATGAAAAATGGCTATTGAGTACCTCAAATAAGAAGGAAACTGTATTCATTCTACATACAATGCTAATAGAGAAAATTATGTTTTCTTCAGGAATCTTGCAAATTTAGACATGTATTTATTGTTTGGTTAGTTTGTTTGAGATAGTATCTCACCATGCAGATCCAGCTGGCCTGGAACTTGCTATGTAGACCAGGCTGGCCTTGAACTCAGAGATCCCCCAGCCTCTACCTATGGAGTGCTGGCACTAAATTAAATGCATTTAACACCACACTAGCTTAGTCATATGCCTTAATCACTGTTCTATTGCTGCGAAGAGACACCATGACCAAGGCAACTCTTATGAAAGAAAGCATTTACTTGGGACTTGCTTCCAATTTCAGAGTTTAGTCCATTAACATCATGGCAGAGAGTATGTCAACATGCAGGCAGAAGTGCTGCCAAAGAAGTAGCTGAGAATGTTACATCCTGGCCCATAGGCAGAAAGAAAGGTACTGAGCTTGGTGTGGGCTTTTGAAATCAAAAAGTCTACCCCTAGTCACACACTTCCTCCAACAAAGCCATGTCTTTCAAAAATATATGATCCTATGAGGGTCATTCTTATTCAAACCACATCATGCATTTAATATTCACTAATTTAATAAAATCATATTGATTGCAAGACTATGCTGAGACTGTTCTAGACATTGAATGTATACATTGGAGCTACTGTCATAAGGCACAAAAGTTTAGGCCCTAGTAGATAATGTAATTAACAGGCCTGATGAATGTCTTGGGGGCAATAGAAAAATATTTCAGACCATGTTTGTTATTACAGGGGAAGATAGACTTGGAATCACCAATGTTTGTTAATCACTCCTCCCTCTCTTTTCTCTCTCCCTCCTTCTCTCCCTTCCTCCCTCCCTCCATTCCTTCCTCCATATGTGCATGTCATAGTGCATGTGTGGTGATCAGAAGACAAATTGCAGGAATTGGTTTTCTCCTTCCATCATGTGTGTCTTGGGAATCAAACACAGATCATTAGGCTTGGCAAGCAGCAAGTGCCTTTCCCCACTGAGCCGATGTCTTACACAAGCTAGACTAGTGACTGACTGTTGAATATCCAGCTTCCTAATTTTTAATGAAATGCTTAACCAAATAAAACATAGCTGTATACCTGATTTTATTCATTCATGGTCACCTGTTTCAAGTAGAACATTATTACCAAAGCAAAGAAAATGATTTCAAGTTGAGTGGATGTCACAAAGGAGACATGCACTGAAAAGTAGATGGCAAACTGAAACAGAGATTGTAGAAGTCCTGGCTTCTGAGCACATCAGACACAATGGCCTATTTTCTTAACTGACACCACTATGAGTCAACCACAACTTACAGCCTCAATGATACTTGTGTAGAAGCACAACACAAGACCTGGTAAAATCAGTGACCTCAGCCAGGGACACAGGCCAAAACTATCGAGTCAGATTGACCAGCAAAGGCTTCCAATAAAAAGAACATTTAAAAAACAAATGACACATCCCTAGATTCAGCCCTAGAGGAACAGAATTAAAAATCATAAAGGGTAGATATATAGAGACAGAATGAGCTTTTATAATATAAACCAATTCAAGTCACTGCCCCTTGCTTAAAATTCCTTCCAAGGGGCTCCAAAGATGTAGCTCAGTGGTAGGGCATGTACAAATCCCAGCACCGAATCCCTATTTGGTGATAGGGATTTATAGGGCAGACTACAGAATATTTATAGCAAAAGTCCACTTTCTTTTCATAATCTGACTTTAAAACTCTGGTGGCTGTCCACGCTCCAGGGCCACATCCCTCATCACTCACCATACTCTCTTCATTTTTTTATACTTGCCAAACATTTGTCTAGGATGCTTTACACCATGATTTGTTTGGTTGATCAATTGGTTACTAGATTTAATAATGAGGTCACCTTTCTGAGAGCTCTTACTTATTATATCTCAGATAACTTTCTCTCTAAATTCTCCGTCACGCTTTCTTCTTAGTGCCATGGTGGTTTAAGTATTATATGTTCCTCACTCATTGTCAAATTCCAGCATATAGTCCATTGTCAGCACAAAGGATGTGCTCAATAAACAACTATTTTGATTTTGTTGTTTTTCAAGACAGGGTTACTCTGTGTAACAGCTCTGGCTGCCCCAGAACTCACTTTGTGGACCAAACTGGCCTTGAACTCACAGAGATCTTCCTCCCGAGTGCTAGGATTAAAAACATGTGCGACCATACCTGGCTAATAAACAGTTATTGAATGAAGAAAGAACTATGGAAGTAGAGAGATGGCTCAGCAGTTAAAGCACTGGATGTCCCTTCAGAGGATATAGGATCAATTCCCAGCAACCACATGACAGGTCTGTAACTCTGGCCCCAGAGGATCTGATGCCCTCTTCTGCCTTTGTGGATACGGCATACATGAAGTGCACAGACATACTCACATGCAAAACACCCATACACATAAAATAATCTTTTTAAAAATGTGACATGAGCACCTCTTCACACATTTAGAGGCACATTAGGATGAAGATGGACCAACTCATGATGTATGACTCCCTACAGAGTGAGTGGTACTGTCCTAGGAAACAGTTTATATGAAGAGCAAGGACAAGCAATTAGTTGGTGCTACCAATATTTGCCAGACTCAGAATCATCCTGTTAATCCTATACTCATACAATACATCTTACTTATAAATGAAAATAGGTGTTTTCCAAATGCAAATAAAAAGAAATCTGATTATTTCTTTCAAGCCCTGTGTGAATAATTACTAATTAAACAGGTATAGTAGGCATATTTCCTAACAGCAGCATTTTACCAGTCTTAACAAAATTAGGTTCCATTGTGTGTGGCTACTACTCTATCAGACACTGTCCACAAGGAAATGCAATAATAACCTCCCTGCCCAACACATCTTGAACTCTCCTTCATGTAGAGGCCTATGAACTAGCCAGCTATAGGACAAACACTTGATTATTCCAGAGAATAAAGATAGTAGCTCAACCATTCAGTAAAAATGGCAAATAAAGAATGAATGCTTCAGAAGCTCTTATGGCAGGTTGCTGAAGACACTGAAAAATATTGGAAGGAAATGACGAGATAATGGCAGTATCAAGTGTAAGCAGACAATAGTTCCACAATGTCCTATAAAACCAATTGTCGACACTGAAGGTAAAAAGTGAAATGAAGCAGCAAGATTTCCAGAATGACTAACAATCTACAAGTGCACAAATAGATTAACTTACAGGATCACAGCTGCACAATGGTAAAGACTAGGAAGCCATGCTATATTGAGGAGGGGTTAAATAATTTATTATACACTAATTTTGTCTTCAATGTATTCTTATTTGAGGCACTTCCAGGAGCAGACTACTAGATCAATGACAAAATATTTTCAGTGTGAATCCAAGATGTTAGACCCTTCAATAAGCTTATTGTCATTTATTCATTTTATTAGAGCCATGGGCCTAATACATACAGCAAAGTCTTAATTAGCCTAATGAGGGGGGAAAAGCATAAATTAGAAAAATTCAATAGGCTCAAAGTAGATTTGAGCTTTGACCTTCAATTTTTCAAATGCTAAGCCTTCACAGAAAAGTGCTTGCTTAATGCCATATTTTCACCCTTGACTTTGAGATGGCTCTAAGGTATATATAAGAAGAAAAATGAGCAAAAGTGAGGATAATTAAGAGTAAGAAACTAAAAGAAGAACCAAGCCCTAAATCTACAAAGTCAATCAAAAAAATAACAGATAAAAAGTCACTTTGCATATACAAGGTCCCAAAAGAAGCCCAGGAGCATGTAGTTCCCAGAGCATGTAAAGGCGATCACACTGGGTCAATAATGAAGTGAAGCTGTGCTCAGCTCCAAGTTCCTCCTTATTATGTAAAACAATAATTTCATGTGACACCTGGCCCTGGGTGGCTCCATTTTACCAGCAGCTTTTGACTCCATTTGAAGGTTGGAGCATAATGTGCACCTGAGTGAGCACATGAACAGCACTATCATTCTAGAACTACCCATGCAACACAGATTGGAAAACAAGAAGAAAATGCGCCACTGTATAAATTTTTATCATGGTGAATTGAGACCATAGGAGCATATGGGCTTATTAAAACCAAACTGGGAAGTAGATGATTAAAAAAATTCAGGAAGCTGGGATTAAAGATGGTGACACACATCCTTAATCTCAGCACTCAGGAGATGTGATTTGAGGCTAGCCTGGTCTAAATAGAGAACAGAGAATTCCCCAGCCACCAGCTATGGTGACTCAGTGAAATCCTGTCCTTAAAAAAAATACCAGAAAAACTGGGTGCAAGAACTTATTGGGCATACCAAATGAAGTAAACAGAGTAACTCCCTCAGCTGGACCTCATAAAGAGGAAATCTAGCACTATAGTGGTGTCAACCCACAGACCTGGCTGGTGTTTGTGAAGAGATTCACAGGCAGAGATCTCTCCATGGCCGCAGGGACTACATCTTGGCTTGTTTCTGCCTACAAAGTACTGTCTGCCCACATACCTGCTCACCTGTCTGGTCCTGGAGCTGCTATCCATCCATCCAGCTATTCCTTCACTGGGACTCCATCCCTTCCTTTTGGTCTCTGTATCTGGACTTAACTCTATAGCTCTGCTCTCCAATCAGTGGTTCACAATGGCCTGATTTTACAACTTCATCTTCTTAATCTCATCAATAGAGACTCTTTACTACTCCTAAAACTTCTTGAAACTACAAACCTGCATATATAGATATATATACACTGTGTGACATGTGACCTGGCATTCATATTAGTAATTAAAAATGAAAAAAAAAAAAAAGAACTTGTGCTCTGTTTGGCCAGTGTTACCATTGGCTGCCACTGAAACCACCAAGTCTTGTGAATTCATTGCTATCAATGTAGAAAGACAAAGACTTAATATGTTGTCTCATGGTAGTTTATGCTGGTTCAGTAATAACCTAGCAGAGATTCACCACAGAATTGTGCTCAAAGGGCTTAGAATGCCAATTTGGTTCATCATTCACTGATACTATCCATTCATTCACACGCAAAGCTTTGACTTGCTACCTGACTATTGCAAAATAAATAAATGGGGCCTTCAATATAATGGTAGGACTTAAATTTCAGTTGAAGCTCTGACATATTCACTTTAATGAAGTCAAAATGAATTAGTTGTTTCTGGAGTCATTATGCTCAGATCCTGAGTCTGATCTATCTTAACAAGCCAGACTCAGACACACATCCTTGATAAGCCAATTAAAAGAACAAGTAATAATGAAAAGCAGGAAAAGTCATTTATTCAATGTGGTCACAATGGGAAAAACAAAGAGGTACAGCAAACGTCCCCAACCAACAAGTCCTCTTCAGGGTTCTTCATGATTAGGGTAAGGTTTAAACAGAAGGCCAGAGGTATGCATTAACAGTCTGGCCAGTCATGGTGTGACCCCTGACTACCTCTCTTGTCTCATCTCCAGGCTATCTTGCAATGTCTCAGGGAGACAAACTCCCTTCTGGCTACAACCAGGGGTTCAAAGATTCCTTCTCCCAGCATGAGCTTTCTGGAGATATTTGGGTTTCTGGGCACCCATTGTTTTACCTGTGTAACAAACAAAGAGAAGTGCCCAAGTGTGCCCCTAGAGTATTTCCATTCTCACCCATGGGTTTTTGGTGACATCAGATTAAGTCTTTGTTCTGAAGGGGATGGAGAAGCAGTGACATGTGTGTAAGGCCAAGGAAAAGAGCCAGCTACTAAGTGACACGCTTTTGAGCCTCTTAAGAGGGTGGTGACCACAGCTCTTCTGTTTGTCTCGCCAGGCTATTGTGAGATAATGAATGGGAAAAAAAAAAAAAAAGGTTTGTAAAGTGCAAATGCCACTCAAAAGGCACCAGCATACATCAAAGACCTGTCACAGCAGACAACTTTGGTCCATTTTCACAGGCTCTATCATATCCTGTCTTAGACAGGGTACATTTTAAAAGAGTTAGGATGAAAAGGTTAAGAAAAGAGCAAGACAGGTAAAGAGATTGTCACATATCTATGAAGTACATAAAATCTTTGTTATAGATGTTGGCAGCAGTACAAAGTCCAGAAAATTCTTTCCTCCTAGAAGCACCTTTCTGTCAGTATTTTTTATTTTTGTTTTTCTTTTATGAGACTGGGTCTCTCTCTGTAGCCCTGGCTGTCCTGGAATTTGCTATATAGTCTAGGCTGGCCTCAACTCCTGAGTGCTGCGACTAAATGTGTGTGCCACCACACCTGATTGCATACACATATGATAGAATTGTATTCAACCATAAAATGAAATCTTGTCACCATGTCCAGCTCCATCAGGCCTCATTAGCACAATTTATCACATACCTCTACTTCCGTGACTCAACCTCTCTTCCTCTGCTGAGTTTTTTTCTTTTTTTTTATCTTAGCCTTAAATGTATTTTAGTAATGCTCCATTACCTTCAGAAAAAAGACTAAATTTGACAATACCAAAAGGCAGTAGTTTGGCTCTATCTTCCAAATTTGTGCTAAATTCTGTGTCACTATAACTGAACTACTTTATAGTTTTCAAACACAGTTGTCTTTCTTTTCCCTAGCTGTTTCATGCTTGATTCTGCTTTCTACGTCCTTCACCTTTTATTGTAGTAGACCATGACAATTTTGTACTAGAGATAACCTTGGCTTGGTAGCCATGGCAACTTATTGAACACAACAATTCAGAGGTCTGTGGTAATGATCCTGTAGATATATCTCCTCCTTAGTAGAAGGAATTAGTGGGGTGAGGGGGAGAAATCACAGGACCCTCACTTGGGATTTCAGCCATTGTCTATTCCTGTCCTCCCCTAGCTGTAAGCAGATTTCATGATGCAGCTTATATGAGTTCATCACCTACAATGGGGTAGGTAGGACTTTGTGATTTTGCAGATGTTTTGAGATTACTCTCCTGTAAGTAACTCATTACACATGTTCTTTAGGCAATCCCAGTAATTCACTGGTTGCCCAAAGTGATTTTGGTGCAGTCATTACTTTGGTCTGTCATTGTTGCCCTACCTCAGTTTAATAAAATGTTTGTTTATGGCTATGCAGGAAAAGTTACCCCTCAAATCCAGTTCGTGTCTCACCTTCCAAATCACCTTCTGTGACACCAGATCCTCCAGCATTTAGAAACTAGGTCATGATCCCTGGACCCCCCATGCTATTTGTTACATAGTGTATGCCAAATTAAATCATATGGTATCTTCACCACCCCTTAAAAGGATACAAAAGTCAGATATTTTGCCTTCTTTGGAAGATGTCTCTGAAGACTTTCTTCTGTGCCGTCCTATCATCATGCCCATGACAGCTATCTCTCTTCCCTTTACTTTAAGCCACCAACCCAGACCTTTTTGGAGATAGGGTCTCACTATATAGCACTGGCTAGCCTGAAACAAGTTAAGTAGACGAGGATGTCCTTGAGCACTCAGAGATCTGGCTGCCTGTTTAATCTATCCCTTTTTAATGATGTTCCTCTCCAGATTTTAAGGGAAAAGCTCTCCTTCCCATTAAGGCCTGACTCATGTTGTAACACTCTTAAAAACTGTTTTAGAATACTTATTTATTTAATTTCATGAGTGCTTTTCCTGCATTAATATGTGTACCACATGTGTGCCTGGAGCCCATGGAGTTCAGAAAAGTTTAGGATAGTTATGAGCCACTATGTGGATGCTGGGAACTGAACACAGGTCCTCTGAAAGAGCAAGCAATGTACTTAACCACTAAGCCATCTCTCACCTTTCATGGTCCACTCCAACTGATCATGGTCTTAATGTCTTTTTTCCTCATGAAATTCATTCCTAAAGGGCAACTTAGTGACATTTCCTTTTAGAAAACAACCAGCCTTGTCTTTTTTTAACACCCAAGACTAAGTAAATTGTTGTCTTCTACAACACAGTGGATCTCTACAATTTCAGATACCACAGGCTGTTATATTAATCATTCTTCCAAGTTTCTTACCTTTAAGAGTATCGATTCCATGCCTTTAATCTAACTATCCAGGAAGCAGAGGCAGGTGCATTTCTGTGAGTTTGAGGCCAGCATAGTAGTTCTGGGACAGCCAGAACTATATAGAAAGCCTGGCTCAAAAAAAAGAAAGGAAGAAAAAAGACTATGGACAAATGGTAAGGAATGTAGTAAGCACTTTTACTGGATTGATGAAGTATCTAAATCAGTGAAGATTTAAACTTGTGTAGAGAATGAGAATCAGATTGTTCACTGTTATCATTACTGTATTCCTCCTTTTGGGGATGTTCACATCAATAGTGACATTTTCAAATACCTCAAATCACTGGTATCCAAGTAAATAAGTTCTAAAGTGTATGTTTTTTTCTTCATGTCCATATGAAATAAACTCAGCCAAAGAAATGGGGATTTTTGATGGGGATGGTGACTCATAATACAAGAGACATTAAATATTAGACATGTCTGTGTAATGATCAAATCTTATTATCTCCCCTACCTTGTAAAACATTTCTGCGATGTTTGCTTAGTGTTTACTCAAAGTCTTTGCTGTATTCTCAGAACTTGTTTAAATGGCAGACTACCTATCCTCAGTAAGCCAATTAAAAGATCCAAGTTAATAATGAAAAACAGAAAAAAGACAAAGAGATCCAGTGACTGCTCCAAGTCCACCTGCAGGGTCCTGACACGTAAGATATGCATAAGGAAACAGTCTGGGAGGGGCTGTCCCCTGTCTCAGATCCAAGTCTCTCTTGCAAGATCATGAGAGTCATACATTGTTCTCCAGAACACAATTCCTCTGGAAAGCCCTGGGCCCCAGCCATCTCCTGTCCCAGAAGGAGCTTCCTGGAAAAATACTAATTTCTTACTGTCCACTCTTATGTCACAGTAGGAAAAGCTCTTGGTCATGAAAATAAAATCTCTGTCCATACCAGTTAGGCTGGATCAGTCACTGAGTCCCTCAGAAAATGTATTCATCTTAAGCCTCATAAAGAGATAAACAGAATATATATATATATTTGGTTTTGTAAGACAGGATTTCTCTGTATAGCCCTGGGTGTCCTGGAACTCACTCTGTAGACCAGGCTGGCCTTGAACTCACAGAGATCCACCTGCCTCTGCCTCCAGAGTGCTGGGATTAAGGGAATGTACTACCATGCCCCTCCGCCAGAATGATTCTTTAATGAGATATTGTACTTTATCTTTCCAGAATTGCACCCCTTAGAGCTGAAAATTAGGAGCACCACAGCCGTGGAGGGTCTTAAGTCCGCTCAATTTTGTGAATAAATATAATTTTTCTTTTCTTCTCTCTTCTAAGCAGACTTTTCTTAACAATTTGATCCCTCCTCCCAAGATTTTGTTTTTTGTTTTTGACTCTTTCTCCTTCCACCAGGTGGCTGCTTATTCACCATGTGCCTGGCTTCCATTTCAGTTTAAAACACTTACACACATTATACAAACTGAGCAAATCATGTTTATGCATTCAGGAGTCTCTCGCGCACGTGCGCGTGCTTGCACGTGCGTGTGCGTGTGTGTGCGTGTGCGTGCGTGTGTGTGTGTGTGTGTGTGTGTGTGTGTGTGTGTGTGTAACAACAATTAATGAAAGAGGCCATGAATCTGAGTAAGAGGGTTTGGAAAAAGAACAGGGAAAGAGGAAATAATGTAATTAATTATAACTCCAAAAAGTAAAAGGAAATAATAAAAACGTATTCCATGGCCTTTTTTCCTACTATCTTACACTCATTAAAGAGACTAATAACCACAAATGGAACCCCAATTTTCCCTGTATCACTTTCAACAGTTTGATAGTCAAAAGGTAGTAAGTACGTGTGTCTCTTTAGGATATATTTGTTGCTGTCATACAGGTTGGCTACATTCCCCCACTGTTTTAACATGTCAGTTTGTAGTGAAGTATGTCTGTGTTTGCAACAAGTATCATGCACAAAATTGTAGCAGGAACCTTAACAGATCTTATTAATAAGAACAAACCTGAGGCCAGTTATTAAAGTAAATGCTGGAAGGTCAGAGAAGCAGAACAAGCCACAGCTACCTCACACCTCACCAGTTCCTCAACTGGTCTTGTTTCCTCAGACTGCAAGCTTCTGAGTCCTCATCCAGAATGAATCTCAGCTGAACTGTGCTGCTACAAAGCCTAAAAGCTTAACCAGCCAAATGCTTAACTAACTCTGGTGCCTGGTTTTCATACCTTACATATCTTTCTGTTCTCAGCCATCACTCCCTGGGATTAAAGGCTGGATTCCTGGGATTAAAGGCCTGTGTCACCACGCTTGGCTGTTTCTAATGTGGCCTTGAACTCAGAGATCCAGAGGTATTTCTGTCTCTGAAATGCTAGGATTAAAGGCGTGTGCTATCACTGCCTATTCTCATGTTTAATATTGTGGCCATCCTGATCTCTGACCCCAGATAAGTTTATTTCTGGGAACACACAATATTTCGGGGAACACAATACCACCACACAGAATGTAAGTAGAAACCAAGATGAGACCTCATTCATCTTAGATTCCCATGCATAAGAACCATTCTGTATAACCTCTTGGCTTTTAGTGACTTTTGGAAGGGCTAGCACAGGCAACCCCATTTCCCAGGTTTGAGATGGAGTCTGCTGTGAAGCCTAGAATGGCTTACACTATGACTTGCTTCAGGTTCCCAAATATTGGGCTTAAAAACAAGCACTATCATGTCTAATCATATCTAACATGGCCATATTTCACATCTATATCATATTCTGACAACATCCCTCCTTTGTTTTTGAACAATATTCTATAAACATTTCACTTAGTAGCCATTTAATGGCTCATTCTCTTCTGCCCTGATCACCAGGGATCAGATTTGTCCCAGTAGGCTCCATGTTGGGTGGATAAGTAGCAGAAGTCAAAGAGTTAGTCCAATAAACCATTTAGGTCCAATTTTAAGCAACTATATAAGGTATAGAAGGAATGACTAGCTTATAGGCCAGGTGTATCTCCAGTCCATTCTGTTTGCCCTGTGGGTAATGTCTTAGCATCTCAAAAATATTGTTCAGATTCTTTTGTCAGAAGCTGCAGGTCTATAGACTGTTAACAGACAGTAACAAGTTTACAAAAGCACAAATATCAAGTAACAGCTGTGAAAGTGTGGCTGTAAAGACTGAGGAGAACTACAATGACATAAAGAAGAGCCTACCTGCCTTATCCTGGGCTAGTTTAAGCTCCCTACATAGCCATTTCCTTGGCTGCCTGGGATTAACAGATAAGAATCTTTTAGAATATTTTAATTTGGGAAACCACTAGCTCCCACCAACCCAAAGTGAAGACCTTCATCGGCTAGCATCTGAGGCCTACGGGAGAGATTCCCCATCTTTCTGTAACTGCTTCTCCAATGTACCTAACAATGTGTTTCAATATGGCCTCAATTTATGACATGAAACTGTTTCTCTGTAGAAATATGGGACCAGGCTCTCTGTTTCCCAGGCCATGGGCACTCAAATTTAACTCTAGAATAAATTATCTCTTATTCCCTTCAAGGTGAGAGCTGAGGCTTTTGTGTGTATGTTGACAAAGATAATATTTAATTATATGGCTTTTCAAAAACATAACCAGGAAGAGTAACCTAATTTGAAAATTGTGTGTGGATTTACACAAACACCAAATACTTATCAATACTTCAGAGGCTTACAAGAGACATCTATGCATAGAAAGAAGCAAGTAATATCCACCCTCATTTCACAGAAGAACTGTTCAGAAGATATATGAATTCAGCTTCTATTTATAAAGGAAAATTAGAATCTGTGCCATAATAGAATAAGTTTAGTAAGATAAGTACTGATAATCAAAATTGTAAATCTCTTAGAAATTCAGGGAAAGTATTAGTTATTACAGATTATGTACAACTCAATAATAAAATACTTACTTTCTCAAAGCATACAGATATATACCAGGGTTTCAAATAGCAAGGTGGTCCAGATGGTAGATTTTTCTCAGATGTCTCTTTATGTCTGTAAGAAACCAAGAGGAGAGCATTATGCCACACATGAAATGTACTTTTTGATAAGGATCTCTCAAGGCTCACTATTATCCATTTTAAGCAGATGCCAACCTGGTTTCTGGAATCAGTAGCCAAGCAAATTAAAAAAAGAAAAAGAAAAAAGAAAAGGTTAGGGGGTTCAATACAGCATGGAAGGACTCCACCATTTTTGTTAGTTGTTCCGTTAACATAGTGGTTCTCAACCTTTCTTATGCAAAACGGTCTTAATAGAAAACTTGGAGCCAGATATTGGGGTGAGAGCCGAAAAGACTGGAGAAACAGAACAAGCCACAGCCAACCTCATCTCACCAGCTCCTCAGCCAATCCTGTTTCCACAAATACTCAGACTGAAAGCCTCTGAGTCCTCACCCCTGAGGGTCTCAGTTGAACTACTGCTTAGTTCCTGTCTCCTCACACCTTATATACCACTCCCCACCCAGCCATCACTTCCTGGGATTAAAGGCATGTGTTCTTCCCAAGCAAAGGCATGAGCTCTCAAGTGCTGGGATTAAAGGTGTGTGCCACCACTGCCTGACACTGTTCACAGTGTAGCCTTAAACCCACAGAGATCCAGACAGATCTCTGCCTCGCCATGAGGAAGGAGAGAGACAATATTTATGGGTTCCAAATATTCTAACAAATCATCACATAAACAGGTCACTGATTGATCAATCAGGGCTGCAGAACAAGGACTCAGGAGCCATGTTTCTCCTGACAGACCTAAGCAGGGGCAGAGTGGGGTTTGTAAGCACAAAAATCACAAACATTTGTTGCTAAGTTACAGTTACAGTTTTCACCAATCAGGAATTATAGCAGGAATCTTAACAGGTCTTATTAATAAAAACAAGCCTGAAGCCAGTTATTGTGGTGAATGCTGGAAGATCAGAGACACAGAACAAGCCACAGCTTTCTCACCTCGCCAGTTCCTCAGCTGGTCTTGTTTCCTCAGACTGCAATCTTGTGAATCCTCATCCAAATGAATCTCAGCTGAACTGTGCTGCTCCAAAGCCTAAAAGCTTAACCAACCAAATGCTAAACCAGCCAAATGCTTCTAGTTTCTGATCTTCACGCCTTATATATCTTTCTACTTTCTGCCATCACACCCTGGGATTAAAGGCGTGTGTCACCATGCCTGGCTGTTTCTAATGTGAACTCAGAGATCCAGAGGTATTTCTATCTCTGGAATGCTAGGATTAAAGGCGTGTGTTACCACTGCCTATCCTCGTGTTGAATATTGTGGCTGTCCTGTTCTCTGACTCCAGATAAGTTTATTAGCCTGCATAATATTTTTGGGAACACAATACCACAAGGAATAAAGATGAGGGACTTTCCTTGAGTGTTCTGTCATTGTCAACCATCAGGCAAGCCTTTCAGTCTAACCAATCAGATTCATTTGTTCCTTCTGTAGTTAGGAACAGCCACCAAGTTTCTAGAGAACTAAAGATGCATAATGACTATTGTTATGGAGGTTGGTCAGCCATTGTTAAGTTCTCAGCTCCCCTAGGGCTTGAAAACCTTAATCTTATTTCAACCTACAGGTAAAACAGAGTCTGAAGTCAAAATGGCAGTACTTAGTGTTGGTTAAGTAGAGGCGCTGCCAACGAAAGAGAGCACTGGATGTTGTAGTGGCAGAAGAATCACAGCCATGGTTACCTTTCTAGAGCTTTATTGGGAGCAGGAAGGAGGGAGGGAGGGAGGGGGGAGGGAGGGAGGGAGAGAAAGAGAGAGAGAGAGAGAGAGAGAGAGAGAGAGAGAGAGAGAGAGAGAAGGAGGGGAGAGAATATGGAAGGAGAGAGTACAGAAAGAGAGCACAGAGAGGGCACGCCCACTTTTTAGGCTGGTGATGTAATTAAGGACATAATCCTTACACTTAGGCCAAGGTGCTTTTACCTACTAGCTTCAAAGGTACACATAAAATTTAAAAAGTATGTATTTTTATTTTAAAGCCAGATGTGGTGGCACACACATTAAATCTCATCATTTGGAAGGCAGAGACAGATGAATCTCTATTCAAGGACATCCTAGCCTTTATAGTGGGTTCCAGGCCAGTCAGGGATACACAGTGAGACCCTGTCTCAAAGAAAATAATTGAAAGAACTAATGGCAGGTCCAGTCCCCTCCTCCCTTCACCCAGGCTGAGCAAAATGTCCCCACATAGGCCCCAGGCTCCAAACAGCCATCCATGCTGTTGACTGAATCTACCAGGCTGGGCTGATTCTCCAGGGGAGTCCTTGCCCTGGAGGAGATAGGAATAGGGGAGGTGGGTTAGGGGAGGGGGAGGAGGAGGGAGGACAGGGGAATCCGTAGCTGATATGTAAAATTAGATTAAATTATAAAATAAAAAAGGAACTAATGGATGAATAGGAAAGATCAGATTTTTCATATCATTTTTAAAGTTTTGAAATATGACACTGAGACAGGATACAAAGGCAGGGACATTAGGGGAGCAAGTGGGGGGAAGAACCTCTCATACCCAACTCTGATTAACACCTTTCACTTGCAAGAATTTTAGCACCATTAACAATTGTTGTAAATTCTAAATATTCCTTTTATGTATAAATATTTTATGGAAATAGCCATGACCCAGACTGACAACCTGGATAAATATTTATGGCCTCACTTTTTCCCCCTTGACATAACCTTAGGATTCAAACAAACTTCAGTTTATATTTTAAAAATTCTTTCTAGGCCTGGCAATGGTGGCACAGGCCTTTAATCTCAGCACTCCTTGGGAGGCAGAGGCAGGCAGATCTTCCATTTTAAAAGGCAAACCAATAAATTCAATTTAAACAGAAAGGATACAGTCTGGTCTACACAGTAAGTTTGGGGACAGTTAGTGTTAGTAGTTATGCGGCGCTAGGAACACGTCCGGAACACGTCCCGAACACGACAGAATCACGGGAGAGTTTTATTAAAGAGGATAGAGGTGACAGGCCTGTGTGAAACACACGTGGGGAGAGAGAGAGACAGAGAGAGACTGAGAGCCTCGCGCAAGATGGCGCCGGCTTTTTAAAGGTTGGGCCGCGCATGCGTACAGGGACTCCTGTGGGTACTCCACGCATGCGTGTAGATTACATGGCTGCGCGCGCGCTTTACGCAACCACGTAAGGCCACAGAGTCCTGGTCCCGCGAGATGTCTGACCCGGAGATGGCTATTCTACACCGGAAATAGTTAGGCGGTCCGCCGGGCAAGCCCAACCGTGTAATTGTCTATCAGTTAGGGCTACACAGAGAGTAGACATATAGCTTATCTCAAATAAAAAGATAAGCATATAGCTTATCTAACACCTGAGCAAGTGAGGACTCAACAGCAGCTTGAGACATACAAAAACAGGCCCAGATCAAAGACCAATTTTCCAGCAAACAAGTGTCCAGTTACTAAGGAAATACAATTATATCAACAAAGAATGAGGGTGGAGAAAGGGGAGTCAACTAACTCCTTGTACAACAGGGTAGGGCTCGGTTTTATCAAAATGAAGCTCTGAAATTCCATCATATCTTACTGGCAACTATAAATATAAACACCCATAACTCATGTATTTCATTAAGACATCTGAAAGATTTCTCTTAAAAAGTCAACAAAAATGTCTAATGGAATGTTAATCATGTTCATCTGCCAAAGTTACATAGCACATTGCATATCACCAGAACATTCTATCCATGAACATGAATATTGAGTTTAATAATTCAATGAACACAAGCTTTGCCCTTAATTCAATAGAGAATGCATTCATTATAATACAATTGTGAATTTCTGGGCTAATGAATTAGAAATAATAATAAAAGTAATAATAATAATAATAACAACAATAATAAATAGCTATCATTCATTGAATCACATGATATGCCAGAAACTTTAGATATATAATGTCAGCAATCTTCTAAAACAATTATGGTATATATGATTGCTAGCAGGATTGCACACAATTCTGGGAATCAAACAGATCAAGAGAATCCCAAATTGCTCAAAAGAACCCAAAAGCAAATAAGACGGGAAAGCTCCAGGTTCACTAATTGGGTACACTTACCAATGGTCAAGGTTATATAGTGATATTTTATTTGTATTGAAATGTGATTTTATTTGTATGTCAATAAAGTTGCCTTGAGGTCAGAGCAAGCCAGAGCAGAAGCTGAGCAGTAGTGGGGCACGCCTTTAATCCCAGCACTTGGGAGGCAGAGCTAGGCAGATCTCTGTGTGTTCAAGGACACAGCCAGCATGGCAGAAACACGCCTTTAATCTCAATACCAACCATAGAAGACCTGGAGGTCTGTACAAACAGGCAGTGACGAGGAGGTCATGTGGCTGGGTTTACAACCAATGAGAGAGGAGAACAGAAAGTTTTTAAATAGACAGGACACAGAGAAGTAGGTCTCTTGCGGAAAGGAAGAACCGCAGAAGCAGTGAAGGGTAATCTTTTCCGCTCTTGCTCTGACCTTGTGGTTTTTAACTCTGCAATCGGTTCTGTGTTTCTTATTTAACAAGCCGGATACATCTACAGGGTTACTCAAGAATTCAAATTAAAAATCCAAAGCCACTTCACCACAGTCAGATAAACATATCTATCAGCTAAAGTGACTTCAGTAGTTGTCAGGAACTTCCTTTTTTCTTATCTTTGTCTCCATCTAGAATTAACTTGAGATGAGCTGCTGACATTTCAAAGTGTGCCTTTTCTCCCTTCATGGTCTTCATGTTGTTACTAGAATTGGGGTCATAGTTTGTGCCCCAAAAAGCCATGTTCAGCTACCATCCTCAATAAGCCAATTAAAATAATTCCATTTAATATCAAAGAGCAACAACAAATTTGAGGTGTTAAGGTGATCTGAGGCCTAGGATTACCAGTGCTGATGTGAGCATCCTAAAGGGGAGAATGGAACAATGAGAATCACAATTTTTCTTCTGCTCCCAGAGAATTCTGAAACAAAGTGAGGAGTGGGTGAGGATGATTAAAGTATAGGATATATGTATTAAAAATGTTATAAACCATTATTATGCTTGCTTCTTCAGCATGCATGCTAAAATTTAAACCCAGTATTTGTACAATAAAATTTACACTAATAATGTAATTTTTTAAAAAAGAGGTAGTGGTATGTGGTTCATAATGAAAAGACCAAGCAGATGCCATAACAGGCTGCTGTCTTCACTCAGAAATCAGACCTTAATTTCCGTTTCCTGAGACTTGAGCAAGCAGTTTCTGGGAGGGCCGTGAACAAAAGGCAATTAATCACTGATGCCCCTGCCAGCAGGGACAAGGAGATGGGACACATCAATCCTGGGCCACTGAGCCAACCCCCACAGTCAGTATATGCTAGGCCAGCCAGTCTCCACAGCAGCTCAAGGACAAAGCCTGGGACTTGTCCAGGACTGCCCAAAAATGGATAACTGTATCCCCCAAGTAACTCTGGCCAATTAAAATTTACTAACATGATTTCACTCACAAGAACCAATCCTGAGTCTGTTCCTATGTAGTCTGTATACCCAAGACACCCCCCCCTTGCTGGCCCCCTATAAAAACCCTTCTCCATTGCTACTTGGGGTCTCTCCTGTTCTGCTGCTGCATCAGACGGGTGGAGGGGCCCGGGTTAACTCATAACAATAAAAAGACTCTTTGCTTTTGCATTGGATTGGGTCTCTTGATGGTCTTTGGGGGATTCTGGGTACAATGCATAACAACAGCTCATTAATACCATGGGGAAAGAACTTTCATGTCCTGAAAGAGAGTAAATGGCATCGTTTTCACATATTAAACATATTTCCTTCAATTTTAATAAGGCAAGAGGCAGGGAACAATGTGTGTTATCTGGCTATTAGTTAGTCAGATATTCAATTCCACTAGCTGTCACAAACAGCTGTTGTAGAAGCCCCAGGCCATGCCTCCCAAGTTGATTCACTGACTGTGTCATTCAGCACTGCCATTAACAAACGTAACACAATCACAGGATAAGCTGCAGCCACTTAATGAAAACATTTCTGGTAATTAGACTCCCCATTTGTTTATCTGAATCTCTTGCCTCTGCTCCAGATTGCTTATGATATTACATACCACAGGTTGAATGCTATTTGGAAATGGCCAGATCATATCAAATCAACTCACTAACCAGCTCATACTTTGGAGAGTGATTAGCAATAACAGGAATATTAAGTGGCCAATGACCCTTAATTCAATAGAGAATGCATTCGTTATAATACAATTGTGAATTTCTGGGCTAATGAATTAGAAATAATAATAAAAGTAATAACAATAATAACAATAAATAGCTACTATTCATTAAATTATATGATATGCCAGAAGCTTTAGATTTGTTGTGTCAGCAATCTCCTAACACAATTCTGGGAGATGTGATTGCTAGCTAGCAGGGTTGCACAGAATTCTGAGAATCAGACTGATCATGGGACTTGTCCTTGATCTAAGATAGCAAGCACATAGGAGATGAAGGATTTGATGTTAAGACAATAGAGTTCTAAAGCCTTTGTTTTGATGCACAACAGTGCTTGCCTCTACCTAGATTTTTCTACAGTTTACCAAAATGCTTGTAGGATTTGTGTATTATTTAGTGATACCATATAAGACATATGAAACACTTTGGATGTCAAATTAATTTAGTTCCCAAAAGTTGTGTTGCATCTTAAAACACACACACACACACACACACACTGAATTGTAAAATACTGAGAAAGTAAACTGGATGTTTTACCCCAAAGGCGTACAATTTATGCAGATACCCACAAGATGCACTGAAAGCAAAGTAGAATCATTTTACTGAGGAAAAATAGAAAGCCAGGAGTGAGTATTTCTAGGTAGATAAGGAACTAAGAGTATGCTGTTAAGAGAATATAAAATATAAATGGAATGCAAAAATACACTTAGGATTGGTTTTACCCTTCATTTTTAATTAATATTTACATTAAAAAGTCCCTTTGCACTAAGGACAGGTCCGGGTCCCTCTGTCTGGGTGCCTCCCAAACAGATCAAGCTACTCAGTTGTCTCACTTATCCAGAGGGCCTGATCCAGTTGGCTGTTTGGAACCTTGGGCTTACACAGGGACACTTTGCTCAGCCTGGAAGGAGGGGACTGGACCTGCCTGTACTGAATCCACCAGGTTGAATTGAATCCCCAGGGGTGTCTTGGCCCTGGAGGAGATGGGAATGGAGGGGAGGGGATGGGGGGAAGGTGGGGGTGGGTGCAGGAGGGGGGAAGGATAGGGCAACCCATGGCTGATGTGTAAAATTAAAACACAAATATAATAAATTAAAAAAGGAGAAAAAAAAGTCCCTTTGCTGAAAATGTAAAACTTAAAGAAATACAACAAAGATCTGTTGTTGGAGTATTTTGGAGTATTTCTTTAAAGAATATTCATTGTCAGCCATTTTCCTTTGGAAAGTAGAGTTTTTGTGTGAATATTGTGTCTTGCTTAATATCCTATCCACTATTTCCCTCATACTTTTGAAATTAACACACTGTTTATCACATCTTTGCTGTTGTCTGAATACCAAAGTCCAGAGAATTCTTGTAATATCAGAGTGCATTAAGAGAGGCCTTGTGAGAAGGAAAAGTTTTTTGTTTTTGGTTTTTTTTAAGTTTTTCAAGAAAGGGTATCTCTGTGTAGTCCTGGTTGTCCTGTAGACTTAGGCTGGTCTCAAACACAGAGATCCACCATAAAGGCTTGTGCCACTACTGCTTGGCTACATTAAAATAAAAAGTAGCTTATGCTTGTTTTTTTTTTTAATGTCACAATACAAATTGTGTATTGACTAGATTTCTGTTTTGTTGTTGTTTTTGTTTTTTGAGACTAGATCTCTCTATGTTCTCTGGCTGTGATGGAGCTCTATGTATAGATCATGATGGTGTCCAACTCACAGAGAGCTCCTACCTCAGTCTCCTAGGTGTTGGTATTAAAGGAGTACACCACAATGCCCAGCTATTGATTAGATTTCAAGTTCTGTATTTTAACTAACTTTTCTTTGAGATTTTAATTTAATTATAACATTTCTTCTTTTCCTTTTCTCCATCTAAACCCTCCCATATGCCCCTCCATTTTCCTTAAAATTGATGGCCTCTTTTTTTCACTAATTGTTATTGTATTCATATATGACATATTCCTAAATACTGTTAGGTCACAAACCTGGGACAAAGGGCTCACTGAGGTGCACATTTAACACATCAAATGGACCTGGATGCCAGATTCTCCCAGCATCCTTCAGTCTCTACCTGTTACTGGGCATACTCAGCCCCCTACCCTGAACTCTCCAGCCATTTTGGTTACCAAGTCCTTTTGTCTCCCCTTTACTCTTTTTGGCCTCTTGGCCCAGCCAGCCTCTCGGTTAGTGACTCCTCTCTTACTCTCCCTCCCTCTCCCTCCTCTCACGGTCCAGTTTCTTCTGCTTGCCATGTTTAGCCTAAACTCCTCCCTCTCTCTGCTTTCTCTCTTATATCTATAATAAAAATATCTCTGTACTTGAGGAGTAGTCATGTCCTCCTCCTTTTATTTCATTTTTCCATCCAAATACAACCTGTTCAATCCCTATAATATGACTTATGCAAGCAAAAAGAGCTAGAATAACCAAGGCCATTTCCCACAGAAATAGATAAAGGAGTCTAGAAATGAAGAAAGAGGTAGTAGAAAAAGTAACATGGAAAAACGAGAAAAGTAACTCGGAGAAAAGTTGGAAGCAAACATCAATTCCAACTATAGATACATAGTAGAGGAAGGAGAAGCCAATGTCTCTAACAGAAGGTGAGCCTGAGCACACAGGCAGCTCAGGTGATAACCACAGATCTGCAGTCTTTTCTTACATGCTTTCAGTCCAGTCCAGAGATTTGATCTGAAAGTGATATTACTCACCAACTCAAAATGCTACAACTAAGAGTCATTTTGAGAAGCAGCCTGTTTTTAGGCACTAAACTATTCTGAGGATCAAAGAACATAGAGTGACCATAATTCAAGGTCTCTGTGGATATTCTGCTAGGCAGTGACTGGGAGGGGGATAGACAAGTGAGAGTTGTAAGTGGGAGGGAATAAATTGTGTGTAAAACCCACTAAGAAGCTTAGGCAGGCAAGAGTGAGGCATGTAGAGGAGATAGATGGTAGTTGGTGGCCCTGGCCTATGTGGTAAAGAATAAACCCGGTAAACTATGGTTTACTTCTGACAGGGTTTGTATTAGTCAGGGCTCTCAAGAGTAACAGAACTTATAAAATATGTATGTATAGATATATATGGGATTTATGTATCACACACACATATGATATGCCCATATTGTGGGGACCCTCAAAAGACCACTGTGGAGACCAAATCCTGTATGTAAAAGCAAAGAGCCTTTATTATCTTCAAGCTCCAGGGCTTGGTCTCTCTGTCTCTTGGATGCAGTGGTAAGAGCAGAGAGCCCTAAGTTTAGGTGAGGTAAAGTTTTTATCATAGCAGAGGTTGGAGTGAGGGGATTTCCAGGGTTGGGGATCCTGATTGGCTGACATTTGTCTAGGCATATAGGGAATGTTTGGAATGTCAGGTCGTTCCACTTAGATGCAAGCCCTCTCTGGGTAGGGTCAGTTTATGGCTTTTCCTGGGTCCATGTGTTGCCTGCCAGAAGCAATGTCTGGGCCTCTAAGCCTATCATGGAAGCTGTGTGGTCAAGCTACTTTGGGGCCCCTCCAAAACACACACACACACACACACACACACACACACACACACACACACACACACACACACACACACACACACACACACACACACACACACACACACACATACACACACACACACACAGGATTTGGGGATTTCTTAGAATGACTTACAGACTGTGGTTCAGTTAGTCCAACAATGGCTTCCTATCTTCATAGAAGATCCAAAAATCCAGTAGTTGTTCAGTCCATGATGCTGGATATCTCAGCTGGTCTTCAGTGTATAGTGGAATTTTGAAGAAGTAGGCTTTAATGGTAATAAAGAAATGGACTTGCTAGCAGGCAAATAACAAAAACTTCTTTCTTCCATGTCCTTATATAGGCTTCCAGCAGAAGGTGTGACCCAGATTAGAGGTGGGTGTTCCCAGCTCAAAAGATCCAGATTAAAGGTGTGTCTTAGCCAGGTGGCGGCCGCAGAGCATGCCTTTAATCCCAGCACTCGGGAGTCAGAGGCAGGAGGATCTCTATGAGTTTGAGACCAGCCTGGTCTATAGAGTAAGTTCCAGGAAAGGTGCAAAGCTACACAGAGAAACCCTGTCTCAAAAAACTTAAAAAAAAAAAAAAGTGTTTCTTCCTACTTCAAAGATCTGGATTAGGAATAGATATATATCTTTCCACTTGAAATTAAGCAAATATCCCTCACAGGTGTACCCCTCCATTTTGGGGTTTTGGTTAATTCCACAAGTATTTGACAACCAATATGATCTGACAGCCATCATAGGATCTTGGACTACAACCCCAAACATTTGTTTATATATTGTATTTTTTTAACAGGACAATGACAGATTAATTGTAGCAGAGAGTAGATGGCTCTTAAAGATTAAAATATTTACTATCTGACCATTTTTATAGAAGATATTTGCAGACCCATGTTCCCCTAAATTCACATGTCAAATCTGAAACATCCATCTGGGTGGATTTAGATGATCACAATGTTGGAGTTCTCATGAATGGAATGAGTGACATATAGTAATGATGCAAGGCCTTTGCCTCTCCCCTGACACACAAAAGCAAGAGGATAAGGAGGGGATGAAGAGGAGGAGAAGAAAAAAAGGAGTGAGAGTAAGTGATGGGACCAGTTTTAATATTTGCTACTTCCTACACATAAAGTAAATAGCTAATATTATCACTACTATTTATATTTAATGTTTTATTATCATAGAATAATTATATACAATGTGTTTCATCATGACATTTTCATACATACACAATGTGTTTCAACCATATTGAGACACACAAACACAAAATATGAAATTCTCAAAGAATAAAGAGAAACCTAACACAACAGGAAAGCAGCAGGAGAAATAGCAAAAAGGACTTAGTGAGGCAAGAGTTGTGTTTATCTTTGATAGATTACTAAATTAGCTATGTGTTATAGTGTTATTTATTACTCATTTCAACTGATTTATTATTCCTTGACAAAACTGATGCAGTTACTATTTTCCTAATATAAAGATTAAAACACTGAGGCTTAGCTAAGTTATGGTGATTAATTTGCCAAAGGGTTTTATACTATGGGAATCAATACTCAAACCAATCTTCTTGATTTCAACAGCCTATACACTTAATTGCCATTCTGTTCCATAACCTTCTATTATATTCTAAAGCCTTACAAAACATTTTAAGTTAGTGATATGAATCCCAAATCATAAACATTATGAATTTTAAATAATAAAATTTGGAAGTAGTCATCCACAATGGTTTGTGCTTTACAGCATCTAATTTAAATTCAATTAGTTGAGTTTATTTCATAAATATGATTTATGCTACATCCTGAATGACTCAGAGATTTGTGCTAATAAATCTCAATACAAGGGAGGATGTTACACTAAACAATTGTAAATTCTGTGCAACTTTATACAGTCATAATTTAATTTTTTAAACAAAAGAAAAGCTATCGTTGAGATCTTGTCAAAGACAGTTGCTAAAAAATTGAAATATTTGTGCCTTTAATAATTTAGCACTATGTTTCCTATCAGATATATCATTGGTTTAAAAAAATTACATCCATGATTTAATATTTACAATAAATGCAAAAAATTTTCTATTAAAAAACATTAGGGGCTGGAGAGACAGCTCAAAGGTTTAGAGAATTTCTTCTTGCAGAAGACCCAGCTTTGATTTCCTAGCACCCATGTAGTGGCTCACAAGCATCTAAAACTCAGGTTCTCTCAATCTGATAACTTATTTGTTTGTTTAAAAAGTAATTCCAGCTGGGCAATGGTGGTGCATGCCTTCTGTGATTTCAAGGCCAGTCTGGTCTATAGAGCAGCGAGATCCAGGACAGGCACCAAAACTACACAGAGAAACCCTTTCTGGACAAAAAAAAAAGTAATTCCAGAGACTGGAGAGATAGCTTGGCAGTTAAGAGCACTGGCTGTTCTTCCAGAAGTTCTGAGTTCAATTCCCAGCAACCACATGGTGGCTCACAACCATCTGTAATGGGATTTGATGTCCTCTTCTGTCATGCAGGCATATATGCAAACAGAGCACTCATATGCATAAATAAATGTTTTAAAAAAGAAAACCCACTTAAAAAATTCTACTTCTGTGTATTAAAAAAGGCTGAGTATTATATTTTTTTGAAGTTAAATTTAGGAAAGTACTTTCCTACAATCTGCATAGCTTTGGGATTGACTCAGAATGAAAAAGCAATAGATATATGTAAAAAAAAAGCTGGGATCAGGAGGGATGTGAGCTCTGGTGGATATGAAATAGTAGCTGAGGTGGGTTGGCTAACCTTAGTAGGGGGATTGCTGTAGGGTAGCAGTCTCAGGCTGCAGTCATATGGGGATAGGAAGCTGTATACTTTCCACATACACAGTTGACATACTTTTCAACAATTTTCATAATCTTACCTTTTGCTTTATTGTGTGTAGTAGTTCATGCCTGAAATCCTAGCAGGGTGAGGCAGGAGGGTCTTAATTTTGAGGCCACTGGTGAGTTTGTGATAACTCTGAAGCACACTGTCTCAAAGGAAATAATAGGCACTCAGTTCAATATTTTATAATACTAAGTTTTCTTTAAATTCTCATGCTACTAATGTGAAGTTTGGTTATTCCTATGTTTTGTAACCATTCCCTACCAAATCAACCTCTGTCTAGGAGGGAAATTCCTTAAAAACACAGGATGTACTAAAAGGGTGTGAAACAATTCATCTGGCTCATCACACTCAGGAAAATAATGCAAACGCTTCAAGAGTTCCCAAAACTGACCAGATACAGTGGATTCCACCTTCCCAAACATAAGCAAGCAGTAAGAACTGCTGAGAGATACTCTCAGATTAGCAGAGCTGACTAGAAGATTCTCAAAAAAAAAAAAAAAAAGCAAGGACCAGATGCACTGTCTAGTGGATGGTCAGGCCAACTTGACTATCTGAAAAAGGCACTCTCCAACCTGCTGTGATCCCTGCTCCAGGATTCCAGCTGTACTGACTTAACCATCCATGTTGGAGTGGGCTTTTGGTGATGGAGCTGCCTTTGAGTGGTTTCTGCTTCTGTAAATAACCTCTCATCCTTTTCCCTGTAAGTAACCCAATAAAACACATTGGTTCACCAAGTTCGACCTTGGTGATAACCTTACTTTGATCTTCCCTAACTAGAGTAAGTAGATATCTGTTCACATCTCCCCAGGGATAGTGTTCTACAACACCTTGATATAAAAAGTAATTAGATGTTAACAACAGAAACATTTGAAATGAATCTGAAAGTTCAAAGATCAGTAAAACTAATCACATAGTTCAACTTTCCATCAACACAGGTGTTGTAGCAAGTGCCTTATTGTCCAGTGTCTTTACTATGTTAGACCTGCAAACCTGTGAGGCTCACTCTTACACATGATAGTGACCTACAGCCACACAAAGAAACAGCTGCAAACATGCTAATATTGCTCACCTGTCTGGACTCCTTACTCTAAGGCCCCTACTAACCTACTTGTCTCATGTTACTGATCATCCAACCAGATTATGTTATAATTTATTACCCCATATGTGACCTTCTGACCAGATGTTTCAATAAGCTTGGACAGCCATGTTTTAAACTCTCTTTGGGAGTAAATATTTTTTTAAATGTAGCCCAGCTTTTATAACATTGTATCTCCTATCAGACACATAAAAATGGTACACTGATTTGGAAAGTTTTATTGTTTTTTTCCATTTCTAACTAAACACTGTCATTTTACCCCATTTCTCTTTGCATTTCAACCACTTAAAACTTTTGTTTTAAACAATGAAATGTAACATTTCTTCCCAATAACTTCTTTACTCTGCTTTGGATCTAAAAGAAAAACATTAAAAATTAGATTGGAAGCTGGAAAGATGACCCAAAAGTTAAGAATACTGGTTGCTCTTCCAGAGGACCTGGGTTCAAGTTCTGGTTCGTTTTGGGTTTTTGTTTTTTGGAAAGAGGGTTTCTATATACAGCTCTAGCTGTCCCAGAACTCACTCATGTTGTAGACTGTGGAGGGGCCCCAAAACAGCTTGACTACACAGCTGCCACGACAGGCTTATAGGCCCAGACACAGCTTCTGTGACAGGCTCACTGGCAGGCAATACCCAGACCAGGAAAAGCCATAAGCTGACCCCACCCAGGGAGGGCCTACATCTAGGGGGAAGTATCTGACATCTCAAACATTCCAACCTTTAGATAAAGTGGCCTGATGTACCTGAATCTAGCATATACCTATTTTTGTTTCACAGATACCCCTAGACAAATGTCAGACAATCAGGGTCCTGAACCCTGGAAATACTGTCACCCCTATCTCTGCTATGATAAAAACCGTACCCAGCCTAGGCTCAGGGCTCTCTGCTCTCACCACTGCATCAGACAGACAGAGAGACCAAGCCCTGGAGCTTGAAGATAATAAAGGCTCTTTGCTTTTACTTATGGGATTCTGTCTCTCTCTTTTGGGGGTCCCTACTATCTGGGCATAACATAGACCAGACTGGCCTTGAACTCAGCTCCACCTGCCTCTGCATCCCAAGTGCAGGGATTAAAGGTATGCACCACCCCTGCCTAACTGAGGTTCATTTCTAAGCAACCACACAGCAGTTCATTATTGTCTCAAAACTCCAGTCCCAGGAGATCTGATACTCTCTTCTGACCTTTGCTAATACTACATGCACGTGCTACACAGACATACCACGTAGGCAAAATGCTCATACACACAAAATAGGGGTGTATGTGTGTGTGTGTGTGTGTGTGTGTGTGTGTTATTAAAGCGAAAGGCTGCATTAAAAGACTTGCCCTGGTTTTCTAGGACTCTCTTGGTTATAAACCTGGAATTACTCTCCTGAAAAAAACCACATTTGGGAAAACAGAGATGTTCATTCTATGATATGTGATAATACATTCCCAACTTCCCCATGAAATTTCAAAATCTCTATTTAATGAGCACAACTAGCTCTTAAGTGTGCACACACATACACCCACCCACCCCATCCCCACACACAATTCATCCAAGATAGAAAGATGGTTAAAGTCATGTGTTACTATGATTAAAACCATACAAAACTGTGTGCTAAACACTATATGCCCTATCCACCTCTCCTATATGCAAAGAACGTTGAAATAAATACCAGGAACACTTCAAGGAAAACTAGTTTATTATTGGTACCCAAGGAGGATATTAGAATTCCTAGCCACTCCCCCAGCTACATGACCATGCTTGTGCTGGCAAGATCCTTAGTCATCCCAGGGCCGTACATCCTATATAATCCATGCACTGCATGATCATATAATCTATGAACTGTGGCATAGCTACATAAGCCCCTATGTGTGGGGAACCTATAAACGTGGGTTCCACATATTCCTCCCCCTTCTTCTTGCACAGTCGTTCCATAGGCCCATGGACATCTTTCCTATTCCCTCTCCTTAATAAGTTCTTATAGTGTGTTTTGTTGTACCTTGTGGCTTTTCTCGAATGGTAAACATGGTGCTACTTAATAAATAACAGAGGATCCACTCTAGAGATTTAGGTTTGGGGTGATTGGATTTAAACCTATGACATTGATGAAATTCCTAGCACTTCTTAGCTTGGCTTGTTTGAAAGTTCTCACTGGGTAGCTCTAGCTGTCATGGAATTCACTATATAGAACAGGTTGGCTACAAATTCATAGAGAGCTTCCTGCCTCTGCCTCCCTAATGAATGGATTAAAGGTGTGCACCACCACACTGGGTTCATTCCTAGCTTCTGTAATTCCTGAAATTAGCGATAGATTTAGGCTGGAGCTCTTATGTCCAAAGCACAAATTCCAGTGGTCCTACTTTGCTTTTCATTGCTGTGATAAAACATCACAACCAAATGTAGTTCAGGGAGGAAAGGGTTCATTTCACCTTACAGTTTACAGTCTATCTGGAAGAAAAGTTAGGGCAGGAACTCAAGGTACGAACTTGGAGGCAAGAACTGAAGCAGAGACTATGGAGGAATACTGCTTACTGGCTTGCTCCACATGGCTTGCTCTGCTTTCTCATATTCCCAGGACCACCTGCCCTGGAGCAGCGCCCTCCACAGTGTGCTGAGCCTGCCTACAGTAACCACAATCAAGAAATGTCATACAGCTATGACCACAGGCCAATCTGATGGAGGCAATTCTTCAATTGAGGGTCCTTTCCCCCAGATAATGCTAGCCTGTATCAAGATTGCCAAAACTAACCAGCACACCAGTATCCCAAATTTTGTGGGTTATTTGGTTATTCAGAATATGGCAAGATAGGTGCAGTACAGCACTAAGGCATGGTGGATATCTCAAAACTGTTGAGATAAAGGAAATTGGATGAGCAGTCTGAGGACATGTTTTCTTTAGGCCAGAGAGTATATTTTACAACATTGTATTTGCCAGTTTTTGAAACACCAAAGATTTTTAGAACAATCTGAATGCACAAATGGCCCATACATATGCATATCACATAATGCAATGTTCCATGAATGTTTGTCCAACAAACTAAATTCTGGAGAATAATCACAAATGTCCTGAAGTTATGTAATCTCTCTGGGGTACAGAACAGGTGCAGTTACTTAAAAGTGAAGGGCATGCTGTTAGGAAGCTGCACTGGAAATCTTTGCCTGCCGCTCTGGAAATAAAGACACATCACCAATTAGTTTATATTACATTTAAGCCTTTGCCAAGTGGCAAAGGTCCATTATTGCCTTAGGCTTTGTCCACATGCTGCCAAGCATCTGGATAAATAGTGATAGGCACAGCTAATCATTTGGGTCATAATAAGCCCTTCCATTTTGATAGCTCTTCTAGGCTTTTAAAGCAATGCCACACATATAGTCTCATTTGAACAAAGCAATTGCATATCATATAAAGTAGTTTCATGCTTGAGACTCAGGCTAGAGTTAAACAGGTCTGAGCTGAAATACTCACTTCTACATCTGCTAGAACTGTAACCTTTGGCAAGCTATTTAACCTCTATGAGCATTAATATACTTGATATAGCCTGAAGATAATAATAACAGTACCTGTCTAATCACTGTTGTGATGAGCAACTAATTATGCAGGTCAAATACTGAGCACAAAGCCTGGGACACAGTAAATGCTCTGTCACTGTTAGATACCATTATACTAATTATAATTACCTTTCATACTATTCATATTTCACTTATTACGCATTTCACTTCCCTTCCATCTCATTTGCCTAAGCCACAGTAAGTTCAAGAAGCGAAAGGAAGAATGCATTACTGCTTCAATTAACCACAGATGGCTCATATTTCAGAAGGTTGAGAGCTAACCCCCCTCCCCATATGCCTAAAACTGACATATCTAGCCAGGGGCAAGAGATTGGTGTCAGTGGTAACATAGGAGAGGATTCTTGCAATCACAAAAGATAAAACCAAAGAAAATGTGTAGGCACCCACCGCTGCTTCCTGATACAATCTTAGTATCTTAGTAACAAAAAGCTTTGGCAGAATAAAGAAGATCCTTTCTGAATCCATACTCCAATAGGAAATTGAATTGCTCTTCTTATTTAAGTGTGAGGAAATGAGCCTCGCTTCATTTGGGTTACAATAGCTTTGCAAGATATTTAGAAATCATGTGACATGATGTGTCCAGTTTTGTTCTCCTTACTCAATATAATGTTAGCTATTTGAAGTTATTTGTAATTCCATACAGCTTTAATGATTTTTTTTTTCTATTTCTGTCGAAAAATGTCAGCGGAATTGTGTAGTTAGAGTTTTCCTGCCTGGCCCACAGTCAGGACAAATCTCTCTTACCCGCCAGTCCCACAGTTGCTCAAACCCAACCAAGAAAGCACACAGAAACTTACATTGTTTACAAACTGTATGGCTGTGGCAGGCTGCTTGTTATCTATCTTTTCTATCTTAAATTAACCCATTTCTGTTAGTCTATACTTTGCCACATGGCTTGTGGCTTACCAGTACCTTTACATGTTGCTTGTCATGGCGGTGGCTGGTGGTGTCTCTCTCCAGTCTTCTACTTCCCAGAATTCTCTTCTCTCTTGTCCCGCCTATACTTCCTGCCTAGCCACTGGCCAAACAGCATTTTATTTGTACAGAGCGATATCCACAGCAGAATTGTGATAAAGTTTACACTGAGTCTGTAGGTTTAAGTAGAAGTAACATTTTAAACAATAGTAATTCTTTCTCCATGTGAATAGGTCTTTTCACTTTTTTGGTTTGTTTTACTAATTAGAGTTTACAGTGTTAAGGACTTTGGGTTCAGCCAGTCTTGCTATGATAAATGGAGCTTTCTTCATTCTTTCAGAGTTTTTGTTCTTATTATTTAGAAATACAACTTGATTTTTATGTTGATTTTTTTTGAGACAGGGTCTCATCCTGTAGCAGGAATCTTAAAGAGTCTTATTAATAAAATCAAACCTGAGGCCAGTTATTGGGGTGAATGCTGGAAGATCAGAGAAGCAGAACAAGCCACAGCTATCTCACCTCACCAGTTCCTCAACTGATCCTGTTTCCTCAGGCTGGAAGCTTCTGAGTCCTCATCTAAATGGATCTCAGCTGAACTGTGCTGCTCAAAGCTTAGCCAGCCAAATGCTTCTAGTTTCTGGCCCTCAAGCCTTATATACCTTTCTGCTTTATACCATCACACCCTGGGATTAAAGGCTCACTTTCTCGGATTAAAGGCATGAATGACCATGCTTGGCTGTATCCTTGAACAGATGGATTTCTGCCTCTGGAATGCTAGGATTAAAGGCGTGTGCTACCACTGCCTATCCTCTATGTTTAATATTGTGGCTGTTCTGTCTCTGACCCCAGATAAGTTTATTAGAGTCACACAATATTTTGGGGAACACAATACCACCACATCATCCTATAGCCCTAGCTGTCCTTGAACTTACTATGTAGACGCAGGCTGGTTTCAAAATCATCTGCTTTACTCTGCCTCTGGGATTAAAGATGTATACCACCGCACCCAGCCTTATGTTGATTTTGTAACCTGTAACATTGTTTTTCAGTTTTAACAACATTTTTGATGGACTCTTTGAGGTTTCTTGTAGCCTGTTCTATAAGTAAACTGATATAAGCTTACTCCTTTAAAACATTTTTGGATGCATTTTGTTTTTTGCTGCCTTACCATTCTAGCTAGGACTTCCAGCCCAATACTAAGTAGTAGTAACAAGATTGGATCATGTTTTCTTCCTCATATTACATGGAAAAGCTTTCAGCCTTCTGCTACTGAGTATGATGAGAGCTCTGACTTTTACATATCCACATATGGCCTTTATTACATTCGAACAGGTGCTTTCTACACTTAGGTTGTTGAGATTATCATGAAAGACTTTTAAATGTTTTCAAACATTTGTCTATATTTAATGTCAGGAAGTTAATGTGGCCTTTTGAAATATTTTCTGTTGCTAATAACATAGTATCACTGAATTGGTAGAGAGTAAACAGGGTTAATCTGGCTCACAGATATGATCTCAGGTTGCAAGACTGCATTTGTTAATCTTTCAGGTAGAATCCTGAGGCAATGAAGAAATGTAGTTACTTCTTGCCTCCCTTCCTCTCTCTCTCACTCCCATTCTCCCTCTCTTTCTCACTCCCTCCCTCCCTCTCAAGACTCCTCTTTGAGACAGAGAGTCACTACACAGCTCTGGCTGGCTTGGAACTCACTAGGTAAAGCAGGCTGGCCTTGAATTCATAAAGGTCCACCGGCCTCTGCCCCTCAAATGCAGGGATTAAAGCATGCAACCGCCGTGCTGGGTTTCCATTTACATTCTATCTCAAGCTCATTTCCTTTCTTTTATTGCTTCCCTGATCCATTTGCTATTCAGGAATATGTTGTTTCCTGTCCACAAGCTTGTAAAATTTCAATTTTTCACTACCATTATCGCTTACTCCATATATGATGTTAATTTAGCCTTATTAAATGTGTGAATATTTCATCTGTCAAAAATATGACATATCATGATGAAGGTTCCATATATGATTAGAAATGCCTGCTCCACTACAGTTATATGGAATGTCATATATATATATATATATATATATATATATATATATATATATATATGTTCGGTACATTTGTACTATAATAGTGTTCAGCTCTATTCCTTCCTTTATGGTCTTTCCTCTTGATGATGCATCCATTGATGTAAAGTAGTACAGTCTTTGTAATGCTATTTCTTTATTCATTTCAATGAACGTATTTATATTCATATTTATATCTAGTTGCTGAAATGATTGATGCATATATATTTGAAGTGGTTATATCCTCTTGAAAATTTGTCCATTTTCTCATTATATGATGACACACTATCAGTGTCCGATTATATTTTGTAGGTTAAAGTATATTTTGTCAAGTAAAATGTAGTTGCTCTCTCTAATTGGTTTATGTTTACATAGGCTTTTTTCATACCATCATGATTTTAGTTTTATTTACATGGAATATGTTGTTCTATCTCTTTATCATCTATATGAGTCTCTTGTAGGTAGCATGTAATTGGATCTAGTTTTTGTTTGTTTGTTTGGGGTTGGGTTTACTTTGTTTTTTTGAGACAGGGTCTCTGTATATCTCTGGCTGGCCTGGAACAAGCCATGTAGACCAGGCTGGCCTCAAACTCAAAGACATCTGCCTGCATTTGTCTCATGACTGCAGGGATTAAAGGCAAGTGCCACCATGCCTGGCTGATCTTGTATTGCTTTTTCTCTTTTTAAAGACCTTTCCATGTCTTTTGGTTGAAGAATTTAGTCTATTAGTTGTTTGAATGAGAATGTCCCCCATAAGCTTGTATGTTTGAATGCTTGATCATCAGTTGGTATACTGTTTAGGAAGGATTAGGAGGTGTGGATTTGTTGGAGAAGGTATGTCACTGGGGAGGGCTTTGATACTTCAAAAACCCCTCTCAAGGCCCAGTCTCTCTCTTTCTTTGACTCTTTTTTGTTGTTGCTGGCTTTGTTTTTGTTTTTTGGTGTTTTTTGTTTGTTTTTTGTTTTTTGTTTGTTTGTTTTGCTTTTTCCAGACAGGGTTTCTCTGTGTAGTTTTAGTGCCTGTCCTGGATCTCGCTCTGTAGACCAGGCTGTCCTTGAACTCACAGAGATCCACCTGGTTCTGCCTCCCGAGTGCTGGGATTAAAGGCCACATCATGGTGATCATGAAATAACTCTTGGAAACTGTAAGCAAGTCTCCAATTAAATGCTTCCTTTATACATTGCCTTAGTCATGGTGTTTAATCACCGCAATAGAACTATAACTAAGTGCTTATTGTCAGAACTTATTAATGAAAATACGAAAAACTCACTATTGCAGTCTGTTGTTTTTTGGCTGTAGTTACTGTCTTATGCTGTTGTTTTGTTTGATGATCATTGTGGTACTACAGCTCTATAACCATTGAAAACTTCAATACACTGATAAGATAAATTGTGAGTGTGAGCTCCAAAATAATATTAGGATGTGGTTATTACTAAGGGAATAATCAATGTCCTGGAACTTTTTGTCCCATCCTTGACCCTTGAAAGCTACCATGAATGCTTCCAAAAGTAGTTTAAGAAAGCTTCCACATTGCTGAACACGTAGAGAAGGCAAGGAAGCTGTAAAACTCTTTTTATATACTTTACCCAAAGGGCCGTTTACATCTAGCTATTCATCTGTATACATTGTCATATTCTTTATGGTAAGTGTGGAAATGTAACTACATTTTCCTGAGTTCTACAAAGAATTCTTTTTTTCTAATCTTACTAGGGCATCAGGAGGATACTAGCCAGCTATGACCACAGCTCACAACCTGAGCATTTGATGGCATCTGGAATGTAAGACAGCCACTGTGAAACTGAGCCCTTAACATGAAGAGCTGTGCACACATTCTAATTGCTGTCATAATGGAGATACATTGCAGGACACTCAGCTGGTATCTGATGGAGAAAGTATTGCATGTTTTGGTGACCAGAAGCACTGTCAATTGTACTGAATTTGAGAATCAAAGAATTATATTATCATTTGTATTTCTTCTATACCATTTATTGATAAAGATTTCATAAAATCTCTTTTAGGACTCTTGTTTAAAACCCATCTGACTCAAATCTTTTTAAAGCTTCTATATTTTATATTTCTTTCTGTATGTTATCTTATTGATATCACAGTTCACTTATTTTTACATTATATTTGATTGACAAGTTATTGTAGTAATATTACCTTGAGTAAATGAATTTGAGCTCAGCTTTTACTCATCTAAGAAAGTTCTTTGGTTTTTTGTTTGTTGTTCTGCTTTTTGTTTGTTTTTTCAAGACAGGGTTTCTCTGTGACTATCTTGGAACTTCAGGCTGGCCTTGAACTTGAAAAGATCTAACTGCCTCTGACTCCTGAGTTCTGGAATCCTCCTGAATGCTGGGATTAGAGGTGTGTGTCACCAAGCCTTGCTGTTTGTTTGTTTGTTTGTTTGTTTGTTTGTTTGTTTTGAGGGGTTTCTCTGTTTAGTCCTGACCTTCCTGGAACTCACTCTCTTTCTGAAGGACAGCTTTCTTTTTTCTTTTGGTGATATATTTTTAGATTTATTTATTTTATGGGTATCAGTGTTTTTTCTGCACATATGCATGTGTATCATGTGCATGCCTGGTGCCTATGGTGGACAGAGCAAGCCAAAATGTCCCCTGGAACTGGAGCTACAGATCATTGTGAGCTTTAAGGAATTTAACCTGGGTCTTCTGGCAGAGGACATCTCTTTAGCCTCATTAAGTTTAGCTTTATAACATTAGGTGCTCTACTTGGTTGGCTTTTGTCCTTCATTCTTTTTGTACCTCTTACTTTCAGACTTTGGAGTGCTCTATCCCATTCTAGGCCTACAAGTATTCTGTTGAGAAATCCATAAGTTGTACTATGGAGAATTCTTTCTACTTGATGTTTTTCTTTTGCTGCTTTCTAAATTCTCTTTGGCATTGAGCTTTGAGAATTTGCATATAGTATATCTCCATTAAGATAATGTTGTAAGGCTGGGCTTGGTGGTGCACGCCTTTGATCCCAGCACTTGGGAGGCAGAGGTAGGTGGAGCTCAGAATTCAAGGCCAGCCTGGTCTACAGAGTGAGTTCCAGGACAGCTAGGACCGTTCCACAGAGAAACCCTGTCTCAAAACACCAAAAAAAAAAGGAGAGAAAAGATAATCCATTTTGTGCTTTATCACTCTGAACAGTCATATCTCTCGCCTAGTTAAGTTTTTGTTGTTGTTCCCTCTTTTCCTCCCTCCTTCCCTCCCTCCCTCCCTTCCTTCTTTCTTTCTATCTTTTCTTTCTTTCTAGTCTTTCTTTCTCTCTCTCTCTCTCTCTCTCTCTCTCTCTCTCTCTCTCTCTCTCTTTCTCTCTCTCTCTCTCCTTTTTCCTTTCTTTTGGTTTTTCAAGACAGGGTTTCCCTGTGTAGCTTTGCACCTTTCCTGGAACTCACTCTGTAGACCAGGTTGGCCTTGAACTCACAGAGATCTGCCTGCCTCTGCCTCCTGAGTGCTGGGATTAAAGGTGTGTTTATTATAATAGAGAGATGAAGAGAAAGATAGGAAAAAAGAGACAGAGTGAAAGAGAGGGGAGAAAGAGGGAGAGAGAAAACACCTTATGGGAGGAAAAGCAGGAGAGAGAGAGAGGAAGGGAGGAGTTTTTCCTTCAAATTAGGCTTTTATGTCAGGATGCAGGATGCTGCCAAGGGGTGGGATTTCAAGGGGTGGATCAGAATATTAACAATACTCCTCAGTCACATTCAGTAACTGTTGTTTGGGTGGGATCTGTTAGCATAGACCTATATTTGTTGGAGTAGGTCTATAGCCTAAGGATGATACTGACTGTTTTCTGAGGAGCTGGTGTATAGTGTGATGATCTCTCAAATGAGTATAGGCACAAGCTCTGGAAGGCATGGTTCTCCCTGGAGTGTGCTGTGATCAATTCCAAGAATGCCTTCATGGGACACTGTAACAAGATCTACAAAGTATGACCTAATGTTACAAAGTATGACCTAATGTTAGTATCTATTTGGGTGAACCTAGAACCTTGCTACAGAGGGATAAGACTGAAATCCAGGCTTATGTGTCTGACTTAATACTTTGCAAAGACTGCAACTTAGGTGTCTCAGTTTCCTTTCTATTGCTGTGATAAAACACTGACCAAGACTAATTTGCTTACATGCCCCAATTATGGTCCATCATTGACCGGAGTCAAGACAGGAAGTCAAGAAAGAGCAGGGGCAGCAGTCATAGAGGAATTCTGTTTACTGGCTTGCTTCCCATGCTTTCCTCAGCCTGCTTTCTTATACAACCAAGAAAGTGTTCCACAGACATGGCCACAGAGGATTTTTGTGGAAGCAATCCTCAACTGAAGTTCTCTCTTCCCATGTGTACCTAGTGTATGTCAAGTTGACAAAAACAAACCAGTACACATGGATATAGGCCTAGTACTTTGGTTTTTTAGTTGCCAGCCTGTGGCCTATGATCATTGTTCTAATTTACTGTGGTAAGCCTGAATCCTCATATTATAGAAAGCAGCCTATCATGGCAGCTATGTAGAAGTCTGAATTGATGGTACTAGGGTGCAGCAGGGAAGGGACTGGGCAGTAATGTTGCATGCTTAATCTGTGCTTCTATGCAGAAATTGTGTCCCTATCCTGTGTACCCATTAGGTTTAGTGGTTGAGTGACAAGACTCATAAAACTCTCCTTACCTTCTTCAACACATCTTTTCTTACTTCTCTTTTCATCCCAAGTGCATTTTCTCACAGGGATTCCCTAACTTTTGGCTAGGCCAAAACACTCAATTCTTATATGTATGTTAAACTGATATATCTGTGAATGCTAGAAACGTGTTTTCCACCATCTTCCTTATGTTTGTTTTATCTGAAGGCAATTTTAATTTTATGTGATCCCAGGATGTGTTCATAGAGATTTGCCAAACTTAATACGACGCTCAGTTTTTATTTGCCTATGTTTGCCTGAGGATGAATCTATAATGTGCAGAACATACAGTCCTGTAATGTCTGTATATGTTTATCTTACCTTGTTTCTCATCCTGAAATATTCCCCAGAGCTCCCTGCTATAAGAATCAGTCAAAGTAACTTCTCCAGAGGTCCATCTCTGCTAGTTTTCTCCATTTTTCTTTGTACCTGCAACTAAAATACAACCTCCCTGTTCAAAATGTGTTCTAGGTTCAGTCATATGCTCAAGAAATTTATTCTTTTTAATATTTTAAATGTCACCCATACTTGATTCATTTGGAACACTCAACCAGCTTTCATTTGCTAATTGACTTTATTTTCCAACCCTTTAGCTTCTTTTTGCTTTCATTTTCAAACTTAATGAGATAAATAACAAATTTAGTAGGCCATTTCAAATGATTTATTCATAAGGATTTAAAATCTGAGAAAACTCTTTTATACAATGTATCCAAAAAGTTAAAATTTCTACCTGTACCAAAATAAACATAGAAATAAATAAAAAACTGCTTTTTGAATGCAGGTATAGCTATTTTTAGAAATATATGGGAACCTATTTTAAAACATAATGTTTTAGTGTCCATATATAAAGACAAGATTCAGAATAGCCAAAATGTATGTTAAATTTGAACTGAAATATATATATATATGATTTTATCTCTTTCATCCCTTCCTACAATAGGTATTAGCATTAGCATTAGTATTATTCACTAGCATTGCCTGTTAATTTTATCACCAATAATTATCCAATTGGAAATTTTTCTTTAATCTTCACTGATGCCCAGTCCAAGATATCTCCTATTTCAATTGCTAGAAGACCTTTGTAACTGACTTTTTGTCTTGCTTCTTGACTACTGTGGTAGGCTATTTAATATCCTCTTCCCTTTCTGTGCATATAAACACCCATCCCTCAGCCCCTCCACACATAAGACACCTATATCCAGTTCTCAAAAGCATGTACGTATGTCTACTACTACACTTTTCTACTTTGCAAATAATTTTGTAGAAGGGATAAAAGTAAGGATCTTGAGAGGAGGGTATTAGTTTTGGCCTATCCAGTATGTTCCAAAGAAATCTGAGAGTCCTCATTAGAAGAAAAATGGAGGATGTTATGGTTGTTGCTGAGATTAGAGAGGTGAGAGGATGCTACGCTGCTAGACTGCTGACTCTGAAAATGGGGTAAGAAACCATCAATCAAGGGATGGAAATGTTGTCTAGAAACAGAAAATATAAATAAATGGATTATCTACTTGATTTTATCCAAGTAAACCTGATTTTTGAATTCCTGATTTCTAGAACTGTAAGTTAATGAATTTGCAATGTATGCCATCAAATTATATTTGAAATTTAATATAGAATAGGAAAATAATATAAGCATCTGCTTATAGACTATAAAGTATAGACTTTACATAAAATATTATTTTATAAATTTGAAGTTCTCCTGGCACTTTGGAAAGAGTCAAAAGTACTTACCTGCTAGGAGCATGTGCTATGGACTGATTGGTATTCTCAAAATCAATATACTCACTTCCAAATCCCTAGTGACTGAGAATGTGACCTTATTTGGAGATAGGGCCTTTGTAGAAATAATCAAGCAAGGTAATTAGGATGGTCTCTGGTGCAATATGATTGATGTCCTCATTTTAAAAAAGGAGAGAGAAACATGGATAACACATGTATAATGAGAAAACAGTGAGAAGAGCCATAGAGTAATGATGACTGCCTACAAGCCAAGGAGAGAGGCTCTGAGAAGATCATTTTCACAATCTGTACTGGTTAGTTAACTGGCAACCTGACATGACTAAAGTCATCTGGAAAGAGTAACCTCAACTGAGAAAATGCTTCTATCAGATTGGCCTATAGGTAAATTTTTGGAGCATTTTTTTGATTAATGATGGATGTGGGAGGGCTCAGCTACGCAGAGCAGGCACCTAGAGTGGTGTAAGAAAATAGACTGAGCAAGCCATGCAGAGCAAGTCAGAAAGCATCATGCCTCCACAGTCCCTGCTTCAGTTCCTGCCTCCATGTTCCTTCCTTGAGTTCCTGCCCTGCCCTACTTTGGTCATCCATCCTGTTCAGAACATGTAAACCAAATAAACCTATCGATCATAGTGTTTATCACAACAATAGAAGGAAAACTAGGACACAGCCTAGGAAGGAACCAATTGTGCTAACATCTTGATTCGGAATCACAAGACAATGCATTTCTACTGCTTATATCTTCAAATTCATGGTACAATGTGACCCTAGAAAAATAATGTACCTGGCAACATTTTACCTCTTTTGGTTTTTCCTTCTGCATTCCAGCTACATGAGTCTTTTTCTTATTTATTTATTGATTTATTTATTCATTGAGAGAGAATCTCACTTTGTAGCCCTAGCTGTCCTGAAACTTACTATGTAGACCAAGCTAGCTTCAAACTCACAAAGATCATCTTGCCTCTGCTCCCAAGTGCTGGGATTAAGGGTGTGTGCCACTATGCACATCTTGAGTTTCTTCTTTCTAAGCACTTGAGCATTCTTCATGGGGCATCTGTCCCCTTACCTCTTAGGAAAACACTAACTCTTGCTTCAAGTCTCAATTTAAGTATTACTTGCCTAGAGATATTTTATAGTTACCAATCTAAAGGTGCTACTGTCTCCATTAATTCATTCATCATATTATGAAATTCCTGAATTTTCTCATATAAACACATTTTTATTACAAGTATATTTTGAAGATTATTTTATCAATGGCTCTCAGTGACCATATCTATAATGTTAACTATGGCATATACTATATCTAGCATACTGTTTAGCATTGGATAGATAGTATTTATTAACTGAATGGACAAATAAATTCCTGCTCTGCATGATCTCTCATGAAATCTGCTTTAAACTCTTTTTTTTTTGTTTCTGCCTCATAATCTATTAGCAGCTACCTGTGATGGCTGATCTTTGTTGTCAACTTGATTACATTTGGAATTAACTAAAAAAACAGTAACTGGCCTGATAGAATGATGGAATAGCCTCTTGGACACACAATTACCATGTTAATTAGGTAGGAGTAGCCTGGAGAGCTAGGGCAGGGTTCTCCAGAAGGTGCTTTGAATAAGCATCCAATATATGATATATGGTTTCTTCCATAGCTAGAATTCATGGATTCTAGGATACACAGTGTACAAAAAAATGCTTTCACTCACTGTCTCCCCTAGTGATCCACCAGGGAAAATTATTTTTTTGTTATTTTTGTTTGTTTTGTTTTTCGAGACAGGGTTTCTCTGTAGCTTTGTGCCTTTTTCCTGGAACTCACTTGGTAGCCCAGGCCGGCCTCAAACTCACAGAGATCTGCCTGGCTCTGCCTCCCCAGTGCTGGGATTAAAGGTGTGTGCCACCACCGCCCGGCTGGGAAATTTTTGTTTCCTCTTACTGTGACATGTGTTATGTTGGCCTAGAACTTTTAGTTAGGGATGAGGGAGCACTTTTGCCTGGAGATACATGAAGCATTCCATTGAACTAGAAGCTTAGATCTCCCCCGGTCACTTTGGACTTCTGATGCCCTTAAGCCAACACACTGAGAAAGGAATAACAGTGTTACCAGGATGATTCATCAAGATTACCATGGGGAGGTAAGGAAGATTACGTCTGAAGTGCTGGAGATTGTTTAGGGTGTCTCTTAATGCCATCATGTCCTGTGGTTAAAATCAATGGCAAGCTACAAAGCCTAATCCAGGCAGGATCATAAAGGGCACAGATCCTTCAGAAATGAAGGTATGGGTCATTCTTCTGGGAAAACTTGCAGAGGTTCTTGCTGGGGGTTGAAGAAATACAGAATGGGTAGTAGAAGACCATAGCTATAAAATATCAGCTAAAGCCATGTGACCAGTTGTAGAAACAAGGATTATAGTTGACAGGAGTATTTGTCATATTTTGTTTAGAATGTGATATATGCTGGGTGCTGGTGGCGGACACTGGTGGCAGCTAACGCCTTTAATCTCAGCACTCAGGAGTCAAAGCCAGGCAGATCTCTGTGATTTCAAGGCCGGCCTGGTCTACAGAGCAAGATTCAGGACAGGCACCAAAACTACACAGAGAAACCCTGTCTAGAAAAACAAAACAAAAACAAACAAACATAGAAACATAGAATGGGATATATATATATCAGATATTTATGTTTTCATTCCTTGTAGAAGGAATCTTAAAAGGTCTTATTAATAAAAATAAACCCAAGGCCAGTTATTGGGGTGAATGCTGGAAGATCAGAGAAGCAGAACAAGCCACAGCTATCTCACCATGCTAGTTCCTCAGGTGATCCTGTTTCCTCAGGCTGGAAGCTTCTGAGTCCTCCTCCACATGAATCTCAGCTGAACTGTGTTGCTCCAAAGCCTGAATGCTTAACCAACCAAATGCTTAACTAACTACATGCTTTTTTCCTCTAGTTCCTGGTCCTCACGCCTTATAAACCTTTCTCTTCCTGCCCCCACTCCCTGGGATTAAAGGTTGGGTTTCTGAGATTAAAAGTGTGGGTCACCATGTTTAGCTGTTTCTAAAGTGGCCTTGAACTCAGAGATCCGGCTAGCTCTGCCTCCCAAGTGCTGGGATTAAAGGTGTGTACCACCACCGCCCAACTTCTGTTTTGGCTTACTCTTCCCATTTTCTAGCCACCATTTTTGGCTTTGTTCTAGTGGCTGTCTGTTCTCTGACCCCAGATATGTTTATTTCAGGGAACACACAATATTTCAAGGAACACAATACCCACCACAGTTGATTATCCCCATAATAGTGATGCCACTATTAAATCAGTGGGCACATTTTGCTTTGTGGGTTGGTATTGTATTTTGTGGGATTTACAGCTATGTAAGGCTGTTGATGTCTTTTCCTTCCCAGCAGGCTCTATAGCACCACTGAACATGACAAAATCGAGCTAGCAAGTTCCAGTTTGAGCTATAGCTCACAACTGAAGCATGTGGTATCTTCAGCAGTAGGATCTCATCAGCTAGTTCAATATTTCAGGGAACACAATACCCACCACATTTCCCCCGGTTTTGTCTAAAATTTAAAAAAGCTTATAACTAATACAAGAAAAATCATATCCAATAAGTATATACAATATACACAGTCAAGATTACATTAACAATGTCTAGTCCATTAACATTTGACAGATTCAGGTGGAAAAACTCCATTATATATATATATATATATATATATATATATATATATATATATATATATATATATATATATATATAAAATAGTCCTTCACGTTCCTGCTTTGCAGAGGAAACTGCCAGACATGCTAAAGGACACTGAGAAAAGTGACCAAGAGACTCTAGCCCTGTGGGCTGAAGACAAATGCCCCAACTTTACAAAGGAACATTAGGTGATAGTCCAGGCTACCAGCTGTCTCTGTCTACCCTGCAAGACTCCCAAAAGTTGCTTGCATCCTTCTCCTGGTTCTCAGATAATATTATATCCTTCTGAGGTCTTTGATGTAGTTGAAGGCTAGGTAGTTATAATTTCCTCAGTTATGATAAAAGATAAGTTAGATATAAAACCTTAGACTCACAAATATAAGATAGATAGGATATCTTCTTTAATATTGCAACTGTAATTCTTGCTTAATAATTGTTTTGTTATATGTAGTTGTACTATGCAAAAGTTAAAACCTTCCTTAAAAAAAAAAAAAAAAGAAAAGGGGAAGTGCTGTGGATATCACTCTGTGTAAATAAAGTTCTGATTGGCCAGTGGCCAGGCAGGAAGTATAGGCGGGACAAGAGAGAAGAGGATTCTAGGAAGTAGAAGGCTGGAGAGGGACACCGCCAGCCGCTGCCATGCAAAGCAACATGTAAAGACACTGGTAAGCCACAAGCCATGTGGCAAAGTATAGACTAACAGAAATGGGTTAATTTAAGATAGAAGAAGTAGATAACAAGAAGCCTGCCACGGCCATACAGTTTCTAAACAATGTAAGTTTTTGTGTGCTTTCTTGGTTGGGTCTGAGTGACTGTGGGACTGGCGGGTAAGAGAGATTTGTCCTGACTGGGCCAGGCAGGAAAACTCTAACTACAATTCCTCTTTGTCTTTTTCACATAATGTTACACCAGTTAAGATAATATTTGTGGTTATCATATTTAAATTTGAAATACTAAAAGAATTTTCTAAAATATATATAGTACATTCGTGGTTGTACATGGGATAGCTATTATATTATGTTAGGTGTAATTATGACTTCATTATTGTTTCCATTTGGAAATTAAGCATGACATAAGGAGATATAATTGTGTTTCACATTAACAAGGGGTATAGTTTTGATGGCTAATCTTTGTAGTCATCTTGACTCTGTCTGGAATTAACTAAAACCTAAAGAGCTGGATGGATGCACCTGTGGGGAGTTTTTCTTAGATGGATCCTCTTTTCCAGTTTTACAAGACAGGGTTTCTTTGTGTAGTCCTGACTGTCCTGGAACTACTGTCCTGTAGATCTGGCTGGCCTCAAGCCCAGAGATCCACTTGCCTCTGCCTCCCAAGTGCTGGGATTAAAGGCATGTGCCAACACAGCCTGCTCTTTCAATTATTTGAGGCCAAAAGTCGCACCCTAAATCTGGGCCACACATTCTGGTGGTTCACATAAAAGGACATGGAAGAAGGAAGCTTTTACTTTCCCCTTGCTTGCCCTTCCTCTCACTGGCAAATTCATCTATCCTGTTCCTGAGGCATTCCTTGCTGATATTAGAACCTATTTCTACAGGATTCTAACATAGACTGAAAATGGGCAGCTCTCTAGGACCTCCCTGGGACTCCAGCACCAGATTGGAACTCCTGAGATAACCAGTCTCATGAATGCAACAACTACTGGATCCTTTGCTTTCTGTCAGGAGATAGTCATTGTTGGACTGCTCTGACCACAGCCTACATGTAACTGTAAGCCACTTTCAGAAATCCTCCTTCAATATGTGTGTGTGGTGGTGGTGGTCGGGGAGCGGGGGGGGGGGGGGGGGGTGTTCACTATATACACTGTATATCAGTTCAATTCCTTTAGACAACGCTGATCAAGCATTACCTAATAGGCTATTCTTCATTGTTTTGGAGAAAAGGTTTCAGAGACAAAGTTGCACTGCTGCCAACCCTTACCTTGTGTAATGAGGAACCGGAATCCCAGCTTACAGGGATTCACATTGATAGCCTCTCAGATCCAGTCTTTCCTGAAACCTAGGAACACATTTTTCATATAACAAACCTTGGGTGATATCATGTCTGATATGGACAAGCAAGGAAAATACAGCATGAAAGACATGGGGCTCTTTAGTATTTCTCCATTAGAAAAGAAAGGAAATTCAAATTCAATGATTAATGCTTAGGAACATGGAGTTTTCTCAAAGTTTGAGGATTCCATGGGCCTACTATTTTCTTCCTCAAGAAATATAACCAGCAATACTGCTATTTGTTCTGACTACCATTTCCTCATGTTTGTGCAGAACATATAGTTCAACTGAAAGTTGTAAAATCAGGCATATACATAATCAAAGGTATACACACATACACACACACACACACACACACACACACAATGTGATTCTTTGGTTTATAATACTGGCTTTTCTTTATTTGTGGCTATTAATATTATCAGTTTCATGAACTAAAATTTTAAGTTGGTAAGAATCTTGCTTCACTGTGAGAGAGCAAGTAACCCCAGCATCACTTTCCAAGGACGCCTTTGTCAAATTGCTCTTATGTGACAGCTTATGAGTCACAATGTTTGTTCTATAAATTCATTATAGATTCTCATATCATGCTCCATCATCACTGCAGCTTGGCATCTTTTCAAAGTTTCTCAATAGCACTAACAATTTGTTATTTTTCTTTTCTGGCTGCTTTAATAGCCTACCCTTTAGAATGTTGTTTTGCATTATAGAAAATTTGAACATATCCCCAATTAAAGTTGTCTACTACAACATTAATTCTGAACTAGCTATCATGACTCAGAATGCCAGTTGAATCAGAAAAAAATACCAGAGTTTGAAGGATCTACATTTAGCTGTTTGAAAAGTTGGATGGTGTCAACTCATTGCCATTGATCCAAGTATTTTCATGGTTGAATTGCTAGTTCCAGTCATCGTTCCAATCAAGCCATCTGGTGTTTTTGGCCATTCACAAGACCAAATCAAATCAACTACTCAATTACTCAGGAATCGACCCAGAAAGTGGTCAATATAATCAATCCTATCAAAGCAGCCTCAATCCTGTAGAGGAAAACTGTGAAAACACAGCACTTTAAGGGAATTCAGATTGCTTTACTTCTCCTTTGAGAGAGCACAGAACTCTATTTTACTGCTCCCATGATAAAGGCATTTTTAATAAGTTTTATCAGTCCAGCACTTTATGCTAACTAGGTTGTGGGTTTTCATGTATTAAAGTTTACAAAACACCTATGCAAATGATAAGCTAGCTTTTAAACACACATACATATATAAACACACATACCCTTGGATAGCTAGAAAATTCCATGTACTTTTCCCCTTTTTAAAAAAAAATTTAAGTATTTTTAGTTTTATTTTTTAGACAGTCAGGGTCTCACCAGGTAGCCCTAGTTGAAACAGAACTCCCTATGTAGACCAGGCTGGCCTGGAACTCACAGAATTTTACCTTCCTCTATTTTAAACAGCTGGGATTAAAAAAATTCAGCACCATGCCCAGCCCACAAACATTTCTTTATATGACTGGAACTTTTTGGATTTGTTTTGAATTATCTTTATGTATGTCTATGGGTCTCTGTGAGTGAATGGCCCATGTGTGAATGTCAGTATGTTGCAGAGGCCAGAGGAGGGCATCAGATCAGTTGTGAGCCACCACACATGCTACTGAAACTGAAAGAGCTGAGCCATGACTTCAGTTTAAGACCAGAACCTTAAAAATTAAATATGTGAAAATAAAATTAGACAATAGGAATAACAATGAATTACACAAAACAATTATGTATTTGCATATATGTATAATTCATGTCATTTTGTATTAATTATACATTTATATAATTTATGTATAAATTACATAAAACAATAAATTACATAAAATCAGTGAGTAAATTATTGACTATACAATTAAAATGATAAAAAACATGTTAATCATTTGAAATGAACTATTTAGGCTTATGTATATTGATAGTATCAAAAATTGAAGAACTTTTGAAAAAACTGTGTCTGAAGGAAGGCTCAAATAAAATTGTTAAATGTTACTTGAAACATTCCTTTAAAAACTAAATTGAACTACTTTTTAATATAGAACTAGAGTTCTTCCTAACACTTGTCAGAACTTAATTTTAGTAAATATCATTTGCAGCATTTGTAAATGAAAGGAGGTTACAATCATGATATTTCTAGACTATGATTTTATATATTAGAATCTATAGTCTTAATTTTATTATTTATTATGTTGGGCTAGCTTTATCAGTTCCTTATAAATCTTAAATAATCTATTTTGTATCTTGAAATTGGGTCATTTCAGGCAGGAAATTTACACTAAATTCAAGTTCCTGGATATATAAATAGAGTTGTCAAAATATTCTCATCAGCTGTGTAAATTTTTGCTCAGAGCAAAAACTACAGATTGGAAAACACAAATATCCTATAAGCTATCAGTGAGCCTACACATAAGAATAAAAATTCATATTAAATAGAAATTATGTCTATGGTATCACATGTACATGAATGCATGCATACAAAATTATACAGTAATGACATTTTCTTTGGAAATAGGTTTGTTTTTTTTTAAGAGAAAGGCTCCATGGCAGCAATTCTTTCCTCCTGATTAAAAAACAGGAGGCATTGCACTCTTGAATTCAGTTCAAGAAACAAATTTCAGTTCACCAAATGCTACTGTAGCAACAGAATGAAGCTATGTGCCATCATTTAGTAATGAAACCCAGGCTTGATGGTGGCAGGGACATCTCAACATCCTCATCCATCAGAAAGGATTGATATGCCAAACTAAAATTAGAAATTAGGAAGTGCACTGTTTGGATTCTTTATTAGAAGGGTTGTTTCTACGGAAAAAAAAAAAAAAAAAAAAACTTGGAAGAGAACTCAACCGGGCAACGAGCAAGGAAGATTTTGAATGGATGAGTTTGCACAGAGTGAGAGTGCTTCAAATTCTTCATAGTCACCCACATATAAGGCAGGAAAGCACTGAACCGCATTTATTTGTAGTGATAGCCATGAATGTGTACACCTTTCAGCAAGGCCACAGTAATCTGCCCCAGACACTGACTGAGGACCAAGAGATCAAACATAAGCCTATGAGGGGCCTATGAGGGGCAGTATCATTTAAACCACAGCAGTATCATAATTGAATGGTTCTGCACAGCAAAGGAAACACCATACTGAAGAGAGAGTCTGAAGAAAGGTAGACAATGTTTGCCAGCAAAATGTATGCATTATAAAATGTATATATTATATATACATTAAATACAAAAAAACAAATAATTAGGTCAATGAATAGACATTTGAATGGCACAGTAATTTTCAAGTGAAGAAATGAAAATAGTCAATAAATAGATGAAAAAATATTCAACTTCTTTAGGAACCAGGGAAAAGCAAATAAAAATACACTGAGATTCCATCCTAGCCTACTTAGTATGGCTCCCATCATTACAATTATATATGTATATAATAATATATGTACATATATGCACCTAGCATAGCCTCATCTGATTTTGTAGAGCAAATACTACTAGATTTATTTTTGTTATTTTCAGTTTATTTATTTACTTTATTTTATATCTATGAGTATTTTATCTGCATGTATTTATGTACTTATGTATATTTTATTTTATTTTTTTGGAGCTGAGGATCGAACCCAGGGCAAGCGCTCTACCATTGAGCTAAATCTCCAACCACATAACTGCATGTATTTATGTATTTCTGTGAACCACATGCATGCAATGCCTAATGTATCTAGAAGATATCAGATCCTCTGGAATTGGAGTTCAAACAGTTATGAACTGCCCTGTGGGTGCCCAGAAACATGCCTGGGTCCTCTGCACGAACAAGTGCTCTTAACTGCTGAGTCATTTCTCCAGCCCCCATCACTAAATTTGAAATCACAGATTAGCTTCAACACAGTAATAGTGTAGACACAATCTTAGTTTCAGCATCTATAAAACCAGCCAAATTAGAGTGAGATTACTGTAAGGTAATGAAGCAATACATAAATGAAAACATGAAGTCAGAGCTAATTCTGCCTCTGGATACTCAATGCTGAATGGCTACACTATATTTCGTTGAGCTAAATCTGAAATCTAAAACATATATAACCAAACAGATCAAGCTGAATGGGATGGATAGTGGATGTTTAATAATTTAACACTAAGTTCTTCTACTGCTACTAATAAACAAGTTAGGTGTGAATAATTGGGGTCACAGGTGGGCTTCTGTTTCTGATGAAAAGTGACTCAGTTTTGGCAAAGGCCTGATGGTAGTCATTCAAATCTTACACCCACTCCCCAGGGCTAGAATTTAAGAGATTTTTATAAGAGCTAGGCAAAGAAGCGGGAAAACAGATGCCTTCAAAAACTATAGCTCTCTATTTTTCACCCTTAACTCAAGGACCTATTCTTTGGTCTAACTTTGAGTTCTATCTTCCTTGTAGCTCTTTTAGCACTTGAGGAATAAACAGAATGAGCAGAGGGAGGCAATATGCCAGACTTCATTCTCTAAGATAAAGTGCCAAAAGGCACATCCAGAAAAAAGGAGAGTGAAACCCCACCCCCCCCCCCCATCTCAAGTCAGTTTCTGGCATGGCTTTAGTCCAAGCAATGCTACACAGACTTCAGCATCACAACATTCACCCTGGGAAACCTAGTATTGCTCATCCACAAGCAGTCTCCCTAGCATTGTACCAAGTGCCAGCATTGTACCAAGTGTACAAATAGTGTATTTAAGGAGGGGCAAATATTTATGTTGCATAGGCAATTTAGAGGATTCCCATAGCAACCCAGCTGGAGTTGAAAAATAATTAAACATTAGTCTAGGTTTATGGGAGGCCCAGACTGGAACATATACATGTTTTTCTCTCAGGTTGAAACCCAGATTATTTTTTATTCTCTAAGATTGTTTTCTATTTGTTCAGTATTTCACAAGTTAGTAATTCTTTTAAATGTCTTATGATTTTTATTGCTATTATTATTGTGTTGTATATGTGAGCATGTATATATGTGCATGCATGTGTGAATACCCTTACCCATGCATTCCTATGAGCAGGCCTGAGGTCAACATTGTGTGTCCTTATCTATCATTCTTCACATTCATTCATTCACTCATTCATTTGTTCATTTTGTCCGTTTTTGAGATAGGGTATTTCTATGTAGCCATGACTTTCCTACAACTCACTTATGTAAACCTGTCTGGTCTTGAACTCACAGAGATATTCTTGCCTCTGCCTCCCAAGTCCTGGTATTAAAGGTGTGCACCACCTCACCTGGCCTTCCACCTTAATTTATTGTTACAGGGTCCCTCACTGGACCTGAACCTCTGTTTCATGTCCACCAACAGGCCAAACCCCACTGCTGAGGTTACAGACATGTATCATGTTACTCAACTTCTTTGTGGGTTCTAGGGATCCAAACTCTGGTCCTCTGTACTTGTGTAGCAGACACTTTGCCCCATTAAAATTTTTATTTAAAAATGTATATTTTTAATGATAAAAATACAAGGAACATGAGTGCCAATAGCTACATCTTATCAAGCAAGGAGGGATCTTTGGAAAGTACAGTAACCTGCTATAGAAGTGGCAGTTGGGTCATTTTTCAAGTGGCATGAAGTTAGTGTGGGATGAAAATTGGTTCATCTTTATAGACATGCTAATCTAAATCCAAGCTCTTCATGTAATCATCAAAAACTAAATAATCTGATGAATGAATCAGATTTCTGCAACCCACAAGAAATAAGATCTTTACCTAATACCTCCCATCTATAACCTGAAGAGCTTGGATTTAGATTGTCATGTCTAGGTGATTCCTTGTACTTATTAAAAATGACTATAAAGTAGCCTGAGACATTGTCAGGAAGTATAGATGATAGCTCCATATGCTTTATGGAATCTGAGGGGATTTCAGTAAGACAAGATGTGGAGAAAGGCAACAGCGATATGATGATCATGATTTTGTATAAATGCCAGTTACAGTGTATACTTAAGTGTTAGCACCATCAAAATATTGAAAAGGTGCCAGGCACGGTAGCACATGCCTTTAATCCAAGCACTAAGGAAGCAGAGGCAGGTGGATCTCTGTGATTTTGTGGCCGGCCTAGTCTACAGAGCAAGGACAATCAGGTTGGTTTTACAGAGAGATCCTGTCTTGAAAAAAATAATTTAAGGTAAAATCAGAATAAATACTTATAGAATAAGGATATAAAAATATTTGGGGGCCTGAGAGACAACTCAGCTAAAGAGCACACATAAGGAAGCTCACAACTGCATATAACTTCAGTTCCAGGATTCTGATGCCTTAAATTTTATTCTCTGGGAAATTTTCTAGTACCATTAACTAAAGTCCTTATTTTAGATCTAAAACATGAATGTCCTACAAAACTGCATCTCTACTCCTTCTTATACAAAAGTTCTTATTTTATTGTTATTTACATTAGTGAGAACTGATGTAACATACAAGCAAATTAATTCCTTTGTTTTTTACCTCCTAGTTGAACAAAATTACATAATGTAGCCTTTTTGTTAGAAAAGAATGACTTTGCACATTTTAATAAGAATGACATAAAGCCCTGTCTTAAATAAGATGATCAGGATAATAATGAAATCATCTTTGGAGGAAATTTAATAAGCATATTTTATTTAAATAAATCTTCCAGGAGGAGATGGAGAATTCATAGCTTTTACTCAGAGGATGGCTGTTTAAACAGTTATTTGTGCAGTTATGTGTCAAATTTATGTGTGCAGTTTACCAACAAGATCCCTTTATTGGAAACACCAGTATTTCCACATCACAGTCCCCAAAAGGACATGGAAGTCTCAAAATTTGGCCTCTTCTTCAGCTGGCTTCTCTTAGTTTCACCCAGTATTTATTAATGACTCATTTCATATAATCCTTTATCTCTATCTTAAAACATTTTCTTTAGAACATCTATTTATCCCTCACTCAGGAATCTGTTTTGGTGTCATGGAAGGCTTTTTTAAATCTCTTTTCACTCTTTTTCAACCTTACTCAAATAATTCCACAATGTGTTCTCTGTTTCCTTTCTACAGTAAGATAATAACAGCCAGGCGGTGGTGGCACATGTCTTTAATCCCAACACTCAGGAGGCAGAGTCAGGCTGATCTCTGTGAGTTCAAGGCCAGCCTGGGCTACCAAGTGAGTTCCAGGAAAGGTGCAAAGCTACACAGAGAAACCCTGTCACAAAAAACGGGAAAAAAAAGATAATAACTGTATCCATTCTGACTTTTTTGCTATTTAGTTTTATTTTTATCATACTGGTTCTCTCTATTATGTATCCATGGCTGCTCTAGAACTCTCCATGTAGAGCAGGCTGGCCTGGAATTCACAGAGATTCACTTGCCTCCTGTCTCCTGAGTGCTGGGATTAGAGACATAAGCCCCAAGCCCTACTTGAATATTTTTGAGCTACCTTCCACAGGGATGGTCTTTAAAAGAGATTATTCATTTTATAGACTAACTTCTCCCACTTACATTAGTTGTAAGGTATTTGCATGTATGTCTGTGTACCATGTTAGTGCCTGGTACACATTGTAGTTGGAGAGCTTCTCTCCAGGTGCCACCAAGCCCTGTTAGTCCAACAACCCACTTGTAAAATAAACACACAGACATTTATATTATTTAAACTGCTTGGCCATTAGCTCAGGCCTACCATTGTCTCGCTCTTACTCTTACATTTAGCCCATTTCTATTAATCTATACTTTGCCATGTGGCTCGTGGCTTACCAGTACCTTGTCTCTTTCTTGTCATGGCAGTGACTGGCAGTATCTCTCCACCCAGCCTTCCACTTCCCACAATTCTCCTCCTCCTTGTCCTACCTACCCTATCCTTCCTGCCTGGCTACTGGCCAATCAGCACTTTATTTATTTTAACCAATCAGATCAACACATTTGACATACAGAACATCCCACAGCAACACATGGAGGCCAAAAGAGGGTATTGGATCCCCTGAAAATGGAGTTACAGATGATGGTGAGCTCCCATGTCTGTGCTGGGAATCAAACTTGGATGTAGTTGAAGTTTTCTCCAGTCCTGCCCAGCCCCATGGACCCTTCAACTGCTTATAAAATAATCACTCAGAAGCTTATATTAATTGTAACTGCATGGCCATGGCTCAAGCCTTTTGCTAGCTAGCTCTTATATCTTAAATTAGCCCATAACTATTAATCTATGTATTGCTATATGTTCCGTGGCTTTACCTGCATCCCATTACATGCTGCTCCTTGGGCAGCTCTGGCATCTCTCTCTGCCTTCTTCTCTCTTTGAATTTCCCACCTGCCTCTCAGCTGTCTTGCCATAGGCCAAATGGCTTTATTTATCAACCAATCAGAGCAACACATATTCACAGCATACAGAAAGACATTCCCCCATCACTTGGGTCTTCTGGAAGAGCAGCTGGTTCTCATGACCACTGAACTACCTCTCTAGCCCCCATATTTAGATTCTTTATCAGAAGTTCAGATGACTTCTCTGCAAAGTATATCTAATTTTCAGTAAGAATTTCATAAACTCTAGGTAAAATGGAGATTTTTCACAAATGTATCTCACAGAATCCATCCATAATGACTGCCTCTGCTCCTTGCTCCTGAATGCTGGGATTAATGGTGTGTAGCCTTATACTGCACCTTTATTTCTGTCACAGTCTGCCATTTTTCCTTTATACTGATGTTTCCAATAAGGGCATCAAACCCATTTTCCTAGTAGAACTTTCCTTGTATCTTTACCTCTTCTGGTTTTTCAAACACATATAAACTAAAAACTCAGTTCTCAAGAAAGATCTTTGGACTGGGCCATGGCTAGACAGTAAGTGAGCTGCTTTTCTACCCACCAGAACACCAGGTTAACCAGACAGCTACCTTGCCTAAAGCTGTGAGCTGCCATGAGAAGAGTAAAAGCAGGAATTTCTAGATCTTGCCTGTTGTAGTTAATGTTTCAATAAAAATAGAGCACAGATACCTCTCTGACATTCTCATTTCAATTCCTTTGGGTATATACCCAGAACAGAGACTGCTAGATCATGCAGTGGTCCTTTAACTATTTTAAAGAATGTATAGATGACTATGTATATGTGTCTGGGGGCAGGGTATGTGCCCTCGGAGACTTGAAGTGTCTGAACCATCCAGTATGGGTGTTGGAAACCAAACTCAGTATCTCTGCTAGATACAGTACATGCTTTTTCCTGCTGACCCATCTCTCTTGCATCTTTGATCAATTTTTGGAGGAACTTCCATAGTGATTTCCATAGTGCTTATATCAGCTGACACTCCTGTACAAGAATGTCTTTTTCTGTTATTTCATAGTAGCCATTGTGACAGAAGTGAGTGATATTTCCTTAAGTTCTTATTTGTGTTTCCCTGATAATAAATGATGTGGAGTATCTGTACATAAACTTGTTTGCCACTTTAATGTCTAGAAATATGTGTATGTGCATGCATATGCAAATATATGTAGAGAGAGTAGGTATTTTTGTACATTTTTTGGTATTGAGATGTATGAGTTATTTATACATTTGGTATATAAACCACTTAAAAGATACATATTCTATAAATATTTTTCATGCAATCTATAGGCTGTCCTTTTTTAAATTGTGTCTTTAGGTAGAAGCCTTTTTGTCTAATGTTCTCTCACTTATTTTTCTTCACTTTGGTTGCTGATGCCTTGAGATCATAGCCAAAACTCATTGCCAAAAGCAATTCCAAGGAGATTTCCCCCTATGCTGTCTTACAAGAACATTTACAGACTGGGGTCTTACCTTTAGGCTCTTAACCTATGTTGAGTTTTTCTGTGTGATGTAAAGTATAGTTCAATTCTTTCACATGCAGATATCCTGTTTTTGCAATATCATTTATTGAAGATACTATCAGATCCCAGTGTGATTTCTTAATAATTGTGTCAAAGGTGTTGATCAGATACGCTTGTCTTTATATCTGGGCTCTTATTTTTCTTCTATTTATCTACATGTCTGTTTTATAATAGTACTAGACTGCTTTGATTACTACAGCTACATAATACATTTTAAAGTAAGGATATATGGTGCCTATGCTTCATTCTTTTTGACTGGGGCTAGACAGATGGCTCAGCAGTTAAGAATACCGGTTGCTCTTCCAGAGGACCCAAGTTTCATTCTCAGTACACACAGGATGGCTCAAAATATTCTGTAATTCTGGTTCCAGGAGATCTAAAACTCTGTTCTGGCCTCTGAGGGAAGTGCATGGATGTGGTGCACAGAAAACACCTGTACACATAAAATAAAATTTAATAAAAATGTTTTTATTGCATTGACTAACCTGGGTCTTCTGTGATTATGTTTTAATTTCAGAATTAATTTTTCTACTTCTATGCAAAAAGATGTTGCAATTTTTATAGAGATCACATTCACCCCACATATAGCCTTGAATATTATGGACTTTTCAACATCCAGGTCTGTGATCACACATTCCCTTTCTACTTATTTATTTGCCTTCTATTTTATAGTTTTCATAGTACATATACCCCCCTTCATTGGTTAAATTGATTCCTAAGTATTTTATTTTTTTGATTAGCTTTCCTAGTTTCAGTCAACAGAAATTCACCTAAGAAAATGAGAGAGAAATAATTTTGACACACACTTAAAAAGATCAGCAAATCGCTCTGGCACAGGTAACACATAGTAATCTTAGATGTAGGACTTAGGCTTCATTTATAGCTAGGCCTCATTTATAGCTATTATAATAAGAATAATGAAAATTATTAACTTGAATACACATAGAACAGTACAAGGTCAATGTACCAAACTTGGAAAAGTCTGGTATCTTTGGCAAATCAGATATGGGACTTAGGGGATTGCATAATAACTCAGTAAGCAGAATCACTAGTAATTATAATTGGTTCCTTCCAATTTCTTTTCCTTGGAAAGAAAACATAAATCTTCTTGACTGATGGAAAATCCATGACTTTTCTAATCATACTTTGGAGGATCTGAAAGGAGAATTCCTACAGTACTCTGGAATTGGGCTGACCCCAGAATTGACTGCAATTCAGCCCTAAGGAATTACTTTAGATGCTAAATGAAGACTTTTCTAGTCCAAAGAGCAAATGAGGTTGGAAAATGTTTCACTAATGTTAGTATGACATCTAGTATGTGTTTGTACATACTTATAAGAGCTTTATATACACAAATTCATTTAATCTTAATGAGAAAACACTGTTAGTATTACTACCCCCTATTTTGAAAGCACTGAGAGATCTTGTAGCTTGGTAAAGGTTTCAGGATTGGTAAACAATTTTGCTACATGGGTATCTGGCTCCTGAGTTTATGCTTCTAACTAGTATTATGTTATCTATGTATTAAACCAAGCAATTAGCTGAATAATTTAAAAAGAATCTGATAAACTATTTCATGATAATCTACTTTGAAATATCACTTCAAGAATTCACCTCTCCTCATGGTATTTACAAAGGAAAATTATAAAAAATGAACATAAATAATAAAATAAAGCTAATAATGAAACATTAGATACACTACCATATATTGAAGCAAATATGAAAAAGAAAGTATAAGCACCCTGTTTCTTATTTGTAGCATTTCTAGGATTGGGCTGATATCCTTCTTATTTAAATCTTCATTCACCTCTTTTTAAGGCTCAAATCTTTAAACACATTAATCTTTTCATATATCCTACCTTGCTGGCTCAGTATTTTGATGTTCTTGCTTAAAGTCTACCAAGGCTCTTCATTATATATTTGAATGCACATTTCAAAGACTGGTTGATTGTAGCATGAAACTTAAAAGTTCTTATTAATAAAACTCAAACCTGAGGCCAGTTATTGGGGTGAATGCTGGAAGATCAGAGAAGCAGAACAAGCCACGGCTATCTCACCTTGCTAGTTCCTCAGGTGATCCTGTTTCCTCAGGCTGGAAGCTTCTGAGTCCTCCTCCACATGAATCTCAGCTGAACTGTGTTGCTCCAAAGCCTGAATGCTTAACCAACCAAATGCTTAACTAACTACATGCTTTTTTCCTCTAGTTCCTGGTCCTCACGCCTTATAAACCTTTCTCTTCCTGCCCCCACTCCCTGGGATTAAAGGTTGGGTTTCTGAGATTAAAGGTGTAGGTCACCATGTTTAGCTGTTTCTAAAGTGGCCTTGAACTCAGAGATCCGGCTAGCTCTGCTTCCCAAGTGCTGGGATTAAAGGTGTGTACCACCACCGCCCAACTTCTGTTTTGGCTTACTCTTCCCATTTTCTAGCCACCATTTTTGGCTTTGTTCTAGTGGCTGTCTGTTCTCTGACCCCAGATATGTTTATTTCAGGGAACACACAATATTTCAGGGAACACAATACCCACCACAGTTGATTATCCCCATAATAGTGATGCCACTATTAAATCAGTGGGCACATTTTGCTTTGTGGGTTGGTATTGTATTTTGTGGGATTTACAGCTATGTAAGGCTGTTGATGTCTTTTCCTTCCCAGCAGGCTCTATAGCACCACTGAACATGACAAAATCGAGCTAGCAAGTTCCAGTTTGAGCTATAGCTCACAACTGAAGCATGTGGTATCTTCAGCAGTAGGATCTCATCAGCTAGTTCTGATCGACAAACAATAGGGGTGGTGGGTTATTTTTCTGTTGCTGTGATAAAACACCATGTTCGAGGCAACTTATAAAAGAAAAAAGTTTATTTGGACTTATAGTTCTGGGGGAAATAAGAGTTCATCATGGCAGGAAGGAGAGAGGTGACATCTTTTGCCACAATCTTGAAGTGAACTGTCCTGGTTAGTTTTCTGTTAACTTGACACAAGCTATAGCAATTCAGGAATAGGAAACTTCAATAGAGAAAATGCTCCTATCATATTGGCCTTGTAGGCAAATCTGTGAGGCATTTTCTTGATCAGTATTGATGCAGGAGGGTTCCTTTTACTGTGGGTGATGCCACCAGTGGGTAGTTGGTTGCAACTTGTGTAGTAAAACAGACTGAGTAGGTCATCAGCAAGCAAGCCAGTAAGCAAAGTTCTTCTCATAATAGATTATAATTTATAAGCCAAATAAACTCTTTCCTCTTCACATTAATTTTGTTCATGGTGTTTATCACAGCAATATAAGCCTAACTAGGACACATAGAGAACTGGAAGTATGGCAAAATAGAAAACCCTTTAAGCCTATTCCAAGTGATTTCCCCTAAACATCCCTAAGTAGTGTCATCAGTTGAGTACCAATTATTCAAATACCCAAGCCAATGGCAGATATTTTTCATTCAAACCACTACAGATAGCAAGAGCCTGTACTGTTTGGAGACAACTCTGGATTCTCCCTGACTAGTAACTCATAAGGAAGGATGTCATGTCTGGCACTTATATTTTTGTTTCATAACTCCTGGCTTTTAGAAGCAGCATTACTTGGCCAAGTAAGCTAGTCGTTTAACTCTTGCTTTTAACTTATTTTGACTTACAGAACAATAGGTTTTCATATGACTACTTCATATACCCTTTGTTCTCACTAACTCTCTTCTAGGTCCCTCATGTCCACTTTTCCCCATTCACCATTCCCTGCTTAGATTGAATCCCCCCCCCTCTGCTTTCACTACTTTTAAAATAAGCATCCAGGTAATGCGGATGAAGGCATCCTTGGATCACATTTTCAGAAGTGATGTCCTAGAGGGAGTTAATTAACCTTCATGAGACTAGAACTTTAGTGGCCATCAATTTAGGGAGAAAAATACTGCATCCACTCTGATAACCCTAAATATTTTTGTAGACGCTTTTATTCCTTTAGTGCTGGTTTAATTTTGTTCATCATACAAGACACCCAGATTATTTTACTGTGAATTTTGTCTGTCTCTAAACTTTAAATATCATCATAACACCTCCCTTGTTAAATGCCACAAAGATGTCTTTTCTTGGGATATAAGGTTTAATGAAGGATAAAATATCACTTTATAAATACATGGTGTTCCTAAGCTTATTAGATGAAATTTGAGTATAGGTAGATCTAGTAGATATTTTCTAATGTAAAACACAGGCAAAGTACCATTGTCACTCTCTTGCTTTAATGCTGCATCTACAGAAAGAGTATTACAACAGAATTATGGTGTGACTGAGGCAATGCTGTATGTTGATAAAACTGTACTTAGCGAATTTTTAGAATAAGGAGTGTCTCCTAACTTAATCAGCCTGAGCATTTGCCATTTTCAACACTTTGTTTCTTGACTGATTGCCCATTCTGCCTCTTCCTTGGTTGTTACGGGGCCATTTAACAGAGGAAAATAGCATTAGCCTGCAAAACAAATTACTTCTTGAAAAGGTCAAAGTAACAGGATTTTTGTTCTATTTCAAAAGAAGAGATATAAATTCTAAACTGTGTAGCCCTCAATCCTACCTCACAATGCAAACGTGGCTTTTGTAATGCTAGACTTTGGTGCTCATCAAAACCCATTAAAACACATCAGACTGTACTTATTCTGTCAAATCCTTTTCGGTGTATAAATTACTCTCCCGGGCTTTCAGAGGTGCAGTAATTCCCCAAGGCTTCTCTGAGGTGAGTAAGTGCATCACAGCAGTCATTTACTAATTGACCTTGTAGCCTAAATGCTTAATGCACTTTGCAACAGAGGAGCTAGCCTGCTATTCATCCACTGCTCCAGGCATTCAAAATGGAGTCCATTATGGCAACAGTATCCATTGCAGGTCTCAGGCCTACAATATTCTATTATATTTTAAATATTCCAATTATCACAATGAAACCATTTTAGGGATAAGATTCACATCTAGTTCTTAGTGCATGCTCTCACCACCATTAGTATGAAAGAACATTTCTAATAGTGAAACAATAACAAATTGAATTTTCTCAACTGCTAATATTTCATCCTAGTAGAATAGCCCATGGGAATAAATTTTCAGAATAGTTTAACCATTCAAATAACTTGGAATTACAGAGCAAGCTAGAGACCGGACACACTGGAAATCTGCTACAGAGTAGAGCCTTCCTAGTGCGATACAAGCAGAGTAAAGTAAATTTGTTATGGACACCACCATTGGAAGCAAGAACAGGAACTCTGGTGAGTGTTCCTTAGGCCTTTACATAAAAACACTGCACTTGTAACTGGATAACAGCATATGTATTGGGTAAGTTATTTCTACTGAGAATTTGTAAAATACCCATTTTAAACACAAGCTGAAAGCTCAGTGAGCTATTTACTCTTAATCTAACTTAATTCCCATGTCTTAAAATGTCGGCCTATTTTTTCCCAACCACATGTTGTCTCAGCTCCTTTTTAGAATCTCTGGTTTCCTTAGCTACTATTTCAAGGACATGTATTCATTTTTCATTTATTTTTCTACACCTTCACATGGTTTCTGAAAGAAGTTCAAGCAGGACAGGTATTATTATTACTCATGTCAAATATTTTTCAGCTGCCTTCTTCAGAAAGGATCTGAAGAGACTAGAGAAATGGCTCAGCAGTTAAGAGTACTGGTTGCTCTTGCAAAGGACCCAGGTTCAGTTCCCTGCACCCACATGATGGTTCACAAGCATCCGTAAGTGAAGTTCCATGGGATCCAATGCCTCCTTCTGCTGTCTCTGGTACCATCCACACATACGTGAAGGCAAAACACTGATACACATAAACTGTATATAAATAGTATCTAAGAAAGAACCAGAGGGCTGTTTTCCTCTCTCTTACCTTTTATTTATTTGTCAGGCAGCTATGGCCAGTGTTTAAAGAGTTAAACAAGCCTTTTCTCCTTCCACTTTTGTCATGCCATTCTCCAGCCTACTTGGGGTTTCAAACTTAGTCAGTTCTGTTTCGTTTGGACATAATGTATCTCTTCAAAAGTATCATCTGCACAGAACCTCTAACCATGCACCTAACATCCCTAAAGGAAGACTCCAGTCTATCATTTTCATATGCCCTTGTGTTTTATTCTTTGTGGACAGGCCCTCTCTAACACTAAGTTTGTCTTTGTGTGTATTTCTTCTATAGCTGAAGCTGCTCACACAAAATAAACTGGTAAGTGTAAAATGAAATGCATTGCAATCAATCATAAAGATGATCAAATATACCGTATCAGCCACAGCATGGTTGAACTGTTTGCATCTGTTAAACGTGGTATTAATGTTAAGAGGGTTCAGGAGATTACTAACAGCATCCATTTGCATGTTATTTTGCAAATCATAAGCCACTCCACAGGCTGGGTCTGCATTTTAGCCATGAAGGATTAAAGCTTAAAGATGTAAATTGTTTTGGCAAATATCACAACACTAATAAATGTCAGAATAGGCATTTCTACCTGGCATTTGGTAATCTGTGAATACACAGATTAGATCAGAGACTAAAGTCCATAAGAACACTGTAACTCAGGGCCAAGCACAGTGTCATTGCAAATGTTCAATAAATATTAACTGTGTATGTCTGAGCTCATTTTGAGGATACTTAGCATAATAAAAATAAAAAAGGAGTCCATGAAGCCATAATTTCCTATTAGCAGGTTCAAATACTGTTTATTGAATAAAGTTGCCTTGTTATAGAGAACATAACTGATCAGTTCCAAGGTCATATGGCTTGTGTGGAGCTGGGGCACAGGGAAGGCCAAATCTATGTGCTTATTTAGCACTCTGTCCAGCAGAAGTGACCCAAATTGGATGAACATTAACTGATTAAATGATATGCTTTTTGTTTGGTTGGGGTTTTTGGGGGGGAGGGGGAGACAGGGTTTCTTTGTGTAGCCCTGGCTGTCCTGGGACTAGCTCTGTAGACCAGGCTGACCTCAAACTCATAGAGATCCATCTGCCTCTGCCTCCTGAGTGCTGAGATTAAAGTCTTACACCACCACTGACTGGCTGATAATTGCTTTTTTAAAGTATGAGATTAAATATACATACAAACAGAGCTTGGGTGGCACCATAGAGGCATAAACTCTTTAATAACCCAAGTCATAGACAAGATATAGAAACTGACACTCAGAAAGACTCTCCCATCAAAGATTATATATCTAATACACACACACACACACACACACACACACACACACACACACACACATATATATATATATATATATCCTATGCATAAACTCTCAGTGTTGAGAATAACATGTGACCATTAATGAAATAAAATAAAATACTTAATACTCATATCACCCCTATTTAAAATATTTTATTTTATTTTATATGTGTGGGTGTTTATTTTACCACCATGTATGTCTGTGCACCACTCATGTGCCTGTTGCCTGTGGAGGCCGGGAAAGGATGTTTGATCTCCTGGAACTAGAGTTACAGACTGTTGTGAGCTGTCATGTAGGTGAAGGGAATCAAACATCTAGAAGATCAGCCAGCGCTCTTAACCACTGAGCCTTTTATCCAGCTCCCACTCCTCTTATTTTATTGAAAAGTGATTCAAACCACACAGCTGCTATACCACAGTGAAAGCTAAGCCTGTAGCCATTCATTAGCATACACACACACACACACACACACACACACACACACACTCACACATGTTTCTGCCTCGTAGAATCCCTTTGTTGCTAATGGAAGACTCTGCTTTTCCTCTTTTATTTGTGTGTGTGTGGGGGTGTCTTTTGGAGATCCTTACAAAGGAAAAGGGAAGCAGGAAAGGAAGAAAGGAAGATGTGGCAATAGAAGTAATGTCTAGAGTGACACAATCTCTGGAATAGGGTCATCATGAGGAATGTGGGATACCACAACAGGCTGGGAAATGCAAGTCACAGATTTTCCCCTTCACACTCCAAAAGGGACCTAAGTAGCATTGTCACCATCTGGACTTTATCCAACTCAGACATCTGTCACTTTTGTCATGTTCAGAACTGGAAGGAAAGGTATCTACATCGTTTTAACCTACTACATACATAGTAATTTGTTACAGCAGCAATGGGAAACTAAAACAGCACTGTTTGTTATTCTGTTTGTACTTTGATTTCATTGCACCAGGGCCTGATTTCTTCAAGTGAGTTTAGTCCTCGAAATTAAATATAAGGACATAGCATTCAGATATTTTTGCAATGAAAAAAATCATTTTATTTATTAATGTTCTCCATAATATTTCAGTCAAACCATAATTAAAGAAATAACATATTCATTTGATGTGTAAGAAAAACACAGTCCAAGAATGTAATTATTGTTCTTCCCTGCTGCATTCAAAGGCTCTGGGCATGAATTTGTTAAATCTGAAGCAGTAACTCTTGCTTGTGAGGACTCCCATCTTAATCACAGGAGAAGAAGTTAAAATCCACCATGAAGTGTGGCAATGCCTTTATATAAAGCATAGAGGATATTAGATGAGGACTAGCCTCAGGCACATTGCCTTGACTTTTCTTTGGAATAACCAATCAGTTCCCACTAGAAACTGCCTCCTAGTAGTCCTACCTTATTTACCAACCCTAATCATCAACTGGCCCCTAGTTTATGGATTTACAAAACATGAAATATCCCAACGCAACTTGTATTGACTATATCTTATAGATACCCGTAGCCAACTGAAACAGTTCATTCCCTTCATATATTGATTCATCATATTTATCCTTTTCAACCTTGTTTATATGTCAGCCTAATTGTTCCCAGGTTCAATTCTCTGTTAAGCTAGAGCTTCTATGTATCCCTAGATTGGACTATCAGGAATAATTTACTTGCTTATTTATTGGTACGCGTTATTCATGCACAGCGATAGGTTTCATTAAGAACTAAAGGCTAGATATGGTGGCTAGCATCTGTAATCCCAACTCTGAGGAGGCTGAGGCAGGATTGGTGCAAGTTTAAAGTCAGCCTGGGATATTACTGAGTTTAAAATCAGACTTTGGTGTTCTATAGGCTTTTTGTATCTTCATAGGCATTTCCTTCTTTAAGTTGGGAAAGTTTTCTTCTATGATCTTGTTGAATATATTTTCTCTGCCTTTGAGTTGGTATTCTTCTCCTTCCTCTATACCTATTATTCTTATGTTTGGTCTTTTCATGGTGTCCCAGAGTTCTTAGACATTTTGTATTATGACTTTTGTGGCTTTGGTATTTTCTTTGACTGACAAATCCATTTCCTCTATTGTATCCTATACACCAGAGATCCTCTCTTCCATCTCTTGTATTCTTTTGGTTATGTTTGCATCTGTATTTCCTGTTCATTTACTCAGATTTTTTATTTCCAGCATTCCCTCTGTTTGTGTCTTCTTCATTGTTTCTATTTCCCTTTTCAGGTCTTGAACTGCTTTCCTCACCTGTTTAATGGCCTTTTCCTGGTTTTCTTTAAGGGATTTATTGTTTTCTTCCATTTTTTTATTTGTCTTTTCCTCTATTTCTTCCAATTTCTTGTTTGTCTTTTTCTCAATTTCTTTATTGATTTCTTCCACTTTTTTGTTTATCTTTTCCTCAATTTCATTTTTTCTTGAAAGTCCTCTAGCATATTCATGATGCTATTCTTAAGGTCGTTTTCTTCTGCTTCTTCTGACTGGTGATGTTCAGGTCTTGCTATTGGAGGAGGGCTAGATTCTGGTGATGCTGTATTGCTCTTAATGTTGCTGTATGTACTTCTATCTTGATGTCTGCCCATCTCTTCCTCTAATGGGTATAAGAGGTGCCTGTGTCTGAGTGAGTTGCTATTGTTCCACTCTTTGTTTGTTGTGCCTGTGTCTCAGGGGCCCCTTCTGGGTCTAATCTTAGCTCTAGGTCTAATTGGAGCAGGCAGATTCTGTGTCTCAGGGAGCTGCTCTTGGCTCAACCCAAGCTATTTGATTCTGTGAGTCCCAGATGCTTTCTTGGTCTTCTCAGGATTCCTGGTCCAGTCAGAGCTGACTGATTCTGTGTTTTTTAGGAAGCCTCTTTTGGTCCAATGAGAGGTGGGAGATTCTACTTCTCAGAAAGCCACTCTTGGTTTAATGAGGGCTGGCAGATTCCCTGTCTGTTGAGGTTACTCTTGGTCCAATGACAGCCCTTTGTCCAATGAGAGCTCTCTCTAGGCCTGAATAGAGCTGGAGGTTGGTTTCCAAGCCTCATGAAGCGGCTGGGGTCTCTGGTGGATGGGAATGGGGGCAGGGCATGTAGACTGCAGGGTCTGCTGCTGAGGGGTCTTGATAAATGGGGAGCCTTCCCTCCGGAGCCCTGCCTGCTGGCCGGCAACTGGGGCCGAGTTGGGCGGCTGTTCCTGGGGAATGGCTGGGACGATATTGCAATTCTTAACACCTATGCACCAAACAAAAGGGAACCCAAATTCATAAAAGAAACACTATCCTAACATAAATCACATATTGACCCTTACACACTGATAGTGCAAGAGTTCAATACACCACTCTCGAAAACAGATAGGTCATCCAGAAAAAAATAAATAATAAACAGGAGAAATGATGGAGCTAACTCACATTATAAACCTAATGGAACAAAGATATTTACAGAAAATTTCACCTAAACCCAGCACCTTCTTTCTCAGCGCCTCATGCACATTTCTCCAAAATTGACCACAGTCTAGGGCACAAAGCAAGTCTCAGCAAGTACAAGGCAATTGAATTAACCCCCTGAATCCTATCTGAGCACCACAGATTAAAGCTTGATATCAATAACAGAAACAACAGAACGCCTACAAACACTTGGAAACTGAACAACTCACTATTGAAGGAAAATGGATCAAGGTAGAAATTTAATAAGAAATAAAAGACATTCTAGAATTCAAGGAAAATGAATACACAGCATATCCAAACTTGGGGGACACAGTGAAAGCAGTGCTATGAAGAAAGTTCACAGCAATAAGTGCTTACATAAAAAATTGGAGTGCTCTCACACTAGCAACTTAACAGCACACCTGAAAGCTCTAGAACAAAAAGAAGTAAGCTCACTCAAGAGGAGTAGAAGGCAAGAAATAAAATGAGGCCTGAAATCAATAAAATAAAAACAAAGAACAAAGTATCAAGATAACAAAAAGTTGGTTCTTTGCAAAAACCAATAAAATAAACACACCCTTAAGCAAACTAGCCTAAAAATGGAGAGCGAATGCCCAAATTAACAAAATCAGAAATGAACAGAGGACACAACAATGGACACCAAGGAAATCTAGAGAATCATAAGGACATACTTTAAAAATCTGTACTCCACCAAACTTGGAAATCCAAGAACACATTAAAACAATCATCCACCATGATCAAGTAGGTTTCATCCCAGAGATCATAGATGGTTCAACTTATGAAAATAAGTAAATGTAATCTATTAACTATATCAATATTTGAAAGAAAAAAATGACATGATCATCTTGTTACATGCAGAAAAAGCTTTTGGCAGAATCTAACGCCTCTTCATGATAAAAGTCCTAGAAAGATCAGGGATACAAGGGATATACCTAAAATTGATAAAGGCAGTTTATTGCAAGCCTATAGACAACATCAACTTAGAGAGAAAACTCAAAGCAATTCCACTACAATCAGGAAAAAGACAAGGATATCAGCTCTCCACATATATATAATATATATAGTACTTGAAGTCTTAGCTAGAATAATGAGATCAAGGGGATGCAGATTGGAAAGTAAGAATTCAAAGTATCTTTATTTTCAAATTATATAATAGAATACATAAGTGAACCTAAAATTTCCACTTGGAAAGTCTTACAGCTGATAAACACTTTCAGGAAGTAGCTGGATAAAAAATTAACTCACAAAAATCAATAGCCCTCCTATGTACAAATGATAAACAGACTGAGAAATAAATCATGGAAACAACAATTTTATAATACCTTCAAATTACATGAAATATCTTGGGGTAACTCTAATCAAGCAAGTGAAGGACTTGTATGACAAAAGTTTTAAGACACTGAAGAGAGAAATTGAAGAAGATATCAGAAGATAGAAAGCTCTCCCATGCTCATGGATAGGTAGGATTAAAAATGGACATCTTATCAGAAGCAATCTAAAGATTCAGTGCAATCCCCATTAAAATTCCAATACAGTTCTTCACAGATCTTGAGGGGACAATTTGCAGCTTCATATGGAAACACAAAAACCCAAGATGGCTAAAACAATCCTGAATAATAAAAGAACTGCTGGAGGTGTCACTATGCCCTACTGTCCTAGTTAAGGTTTCGGTTGCTGTTGCAAAAACAAATGCAGTTCATCATTAAAGGAAATTAGGACTGGAAGGAGTGGGCAGGAGCTGACACATACATCGAAGTGTATTGATTACTGGTTTGCCCATCATGGCTTGTTGAGCATGCTTTCTTATAGAACCCAGGACTGTCAGCTCAGGGAAAGTACCACCCATAATGGACTGGGCCTCCCTATCAATTACTCATTAAGAAAATGCCATTCAGCCAAATCTTATCGAGACATTTTCTCAATCAAGTTTCCTTCCTTTCAAATGAATTGACAAAACAAGCTAGCACAATTTACCCTTTGTCAACTTGACACACATACCACTGTTAAGCCCTAACCTTTCTTTCCTTGTTCATCCCATGATCACACATGAATATCAAGATTAAAATATAAACATCCCAAAATTTAAAATTTGGCAATCTTTAAAAATTGAAACACTTAAAAATTCCAGCTAACTAAAGTATTCAATCCCTTTTAAAATCCAAAGGGTTTACAAAATTCTAAAATCTCTTTAAAAATTCAAACTCTCTTGACTGTGGGCTCTTGTAAATATCAAAATTAAATTAAATTAGATACTTACTTTAAGAGGGAAGAACCATGGCATAGTCACAATCCCCCAAAAAGAGCAAAACCAAACTCCATCAGTGTAAATTATTTACTATCCAATATCAGGGATTCACTCATGATTTTCTGAGCTCCTCTGTGGGTCTTAGATCAGTTGTTTGGTTCTGCCCTCTGCAGAACACACTGCTTATCTTCTAATCTCACACAGCCAGCTCCACTCCACCACTACTACTGTCCTTGGTGGTCATCCATGACACTGGCATCTCCAAAATGCTGGGCTCTTTTATTGCTAATGGGCTGCACTACCACCAATAGCCTCTTATAAGTTCTCTTCATGGTGCCAAGCCTCAATTTTTCCTCATGACCCCTTTAACCTTGGGCCTTCAAATGCTACTGAGGCTGCACCTTCCCTAGTAGCCTCTCCTGGCCTCTCACATTGCAAAGCCTCAGCAGACATCCATCACCCCTCATGCCTTCAAAACCAATACCATCTAGGTGACTCTTACGTTACCAAGTTCAGGTGTCAGCACAACCTTGGCTACCTCTGGAACACAGAAGATTTTTGCCTCTATGATGCTGGTCTTTTCTAATTTCTCACCACTAATTTCTCATGTCCAGCTAACTAGCATCAATTGTCCTAGAACAGCAAAGGTTTCACTTCAGTGGTATTGATCTCTTATTAATAATGACTAACTCTTCAGCCCAGCCTTATCAGAACCACAGAATCTAAATTGAAAATAGTAAATATGCAACAGCCCCAATAGTCTTAACTAACTCTCAAACTTCCCATTGGAACTTTAAAAGCCAGCCCTCCATCATCTACATGTCTATCAACATTCTTTTCTTCCAAGCTCCCACAGGATAGCTTACCAATCTTTAAACACTCAATGACTTTTCTAGATCATAGTTCCAAAGTCCTTCCACAATCCTCCCAAAATAAACAGTCTGCCATGTTATGGCAATACCTCACTATCCTTATACCATTTGTGGTTTCTATTGCTTTTATCAAACACCATGACCAAGTTGCAGAGGAAAAGGTTTATCTGGCTTACACTTCTATGTCACAGTCCAGTATTGAATGACCTTAGGGCAGGAAATCAAACAGGGCAGGAACCAGGAGGTAAGAGCTGATGCAGAGGCCATGTAGGGATACTGATTACTGGCTTGTTATTCATGGCTTGCTTATAAAACCTAGGAGCACCAGCCCAGAGATGGAACCACACAAAATGAGCTCCAATAAACCACCTATTGAGAAAAAGCTCTACAGCAGAAACTTAAAGAAGCATTTTCTCAGTTGACATTCCCTCCTTTCAGATGATTCCAGCTTGTGTCAAGTTAACATAAAAATAGCCAGCACACTGAGTTCAAAATGTAACAGAACTGCAGTTACAAAAGCAGCTTAGTACTGACATAAAAACAGACACATTGATCAATGGAATTGAATTAAGGATCCAAACATAAATACAAACATCTATTGACATCTGATTTTTACAAAGAAACCAGAAATACACATTGAAAAAAGACAGCTTCTTCAACAAATGGTTCATGTCCAACTTGATGGCTACAAGTAGAAGAATGCAAATAGATCCACACTTACTACCCTGCACAAAACTCAACTCTAAATGGATCAAAGACATTGATCAACATAAAACCAGGTACACTGAACCTGATAGAAAAGAAAGTAGGGAATATCCTCAAACACATTGGCACATGAGAATTGCTGAACACAACTTCGTTAGCACAGGCACTAAGATCAACAATTAATAAATGGAATCTCAAGAAACTGAATATCTTCTGTAAGGCAAAGGTCACCATCATTTAGACAAAATGTTAAGCTACAGAATGGTAAAAGATTTTTACCAACTACACAAAAGAATCATGGGCTAATATCTAAAATATATAAAGAGCAACATTTAGCTATAGAGAAAATAAATAATTTAATTTAAGTGGAGTATGGATATAACCAGAGAATTCTCAAATGGGGAATCTCAAATGGCTGAGAAACACTTAAAGAAATGTTCAACATCCTTAGTCATCAGGCAAACACAAATCCAAACTACTTTGAGATTTCATCTTACACCTATCAGAGTGGCTAAGATTAATAAAACAAATGACAGTCATGCTGATAAGTATGTAGAGTAAGGGAAACATTCATCCATTGCTAGTGGGAGTACAAACTTGTACAGCCACTATGGAAATCAGTTTGGTAGTCCCTCAGAAAGCTGGGAATTGATCTACCTTAATAACACTCTTGGGCATACACCCAAAAGATACATCATCCTACCACCAAGACACTGTTCAACCATATTCTGCATACACTATTTATTTTAAAGTGTGCTGCATTTTTCCTACTGCTTTTGTTAACAATTCGATGGTGTGTTTGATTAAATAAAATTAACCTACAAGCAGGAAGCTGAGTCAGCAAGTAACTGACAGGAAGTGGTATGGAGGAAGCACGTGTAGCAAAGGGTTTTTAAGGGTTGGGGATTTAGCTCAGTGGTAGAGTGCTTGCCTAGCAAGTGCAAGGCCCTGGGTTCAATCCTCAGCTTAAAAAAAGAAAGAAAGAAAAAGAAAAAAGCAAAGGGTTTTTAAGTGGGGACTGAGAGAAGATGCCAGCAAAGAGAGGATTAGCTACTTTAAAACTAAAACTAAAATACTAGAATAGGGCAAAATAAACAGAAAAAGAGTGAAAAAAAGCCACAAGAAGTAGATACAGATCAGAGACCCACTTGTTCAAACACCCAGTAATCCCATAAAAACACTAAGAAGGAACCTATAATATATATATATATATATGACCTGTAACAAGAATAACATCCCCACGCGCATACACTGAAATAAAATAAAATTAAATTAAATTAAATTAAATTAAATTAAATTAAATTAAAAAAACAGGAAAAGCTCTGACATGACATGAGACAAGGAACCTCCAAAGATGCTATTGAGTTCTTTTCTTGTTGGCCATCTACTGCTGGGCAGGCAGCTTTCCCTTAAGAGTAGTTTGTTTCCCCAGCAAGACTCCTTTGGAGAAGACTAAATATTCATTGGCAAGTGATTATCAATTGAAGATAAGTTCTGGGTTAAAGATGAGGGCACATGTCTTCTCTGTTGAACTCTAGGACCCCATCTGATACCCTTGGGCAATATGGCATAAGGCAAAAATTATAGACTTTGGATCAGACCTTGGTTCCTATCTCAGACTTTCCACTTTCTATATGGGTGAAAATGGACAAGTTACTTAAACTCTATGAACCTGTTTCTATAGCTATAAAAGAAGTTAATGCAAATTTCTTTGTCAGGTTGTAGTGAAAGGTAGAGACAATAATCTGAAACTCAGCACTAAAACCATCTATTAAATGCCTGGCACATAAAAGACATTTAGTAAATGGAATTATTAATGAAAAATCGTTCTACTGAAGTGCCACCATTAAAAATTCACTCCCATGGGTTAATGAGCTACTCACTTAAACAGTCATTTCCAGCCAAAGTTGTAAAATACATAATTTGCCTTATCTATATTTAGACCCCACCATTTATACCCTTCTGTCCTTAAATTGGTATTTGGTTAGAAAGAGATATCAGACAATGCTTGGGAAAATGAGAACAAAGAAATTTTCTATCATTTTCGTTTTGTTTTATTTTGTTTTCCCATACAGGGTTTCTCTGTGTAGTCCTGGCTGTCCTGAACTCACGCTGTAGACCAGACTGGCCTCAAACTCAGATATCCACCTGCCTCTGTCTGCTGAGTGTTGGGATTAAAGACATGCATCACCACCACCCAGAAAAAGGTTCCCATCTTTTAGTCTGGATGTGTGACTTCAGCAGATGGGTGATATTTTTCCAGAAAATAGAGCTGGATCTGGCAATATAAATTTTCTTGGTGTTATGATAGAGTTAATGCATAAATCATTTCAGCAGCACTCTTCAAATCTGACTTAAAAATGTGTGTGGCTGGGCAGTGGTGGCACACGCCTTTAATCCCAGCACTTGGGAAGGCAGAGGCAGGTGGATCTCTGTGAGTTCGAGGGCAGCCTGGACCACAAAAAAAAAAAAAAAAAAAAAAAAAAAAAAAAAACTGGGAAAAATGTGTGTGTGTCTTCCTTGTGACTCCATGTATCTCTGATTCCCTTAACCATTTATAGCTTTCTCAGACATTACTACACAAAAGTGAGGAATGACTTGTTAAGAAAATTTGCATATGGAATAGCAGCAGCCACAAATTTGAAGAGTGCTTTGTGGGAAAAGAATATTAAATGGCAAAATAGGGTCACACATAACCTCTGCAGTGTTTCGTTGCTTGTTTTTTTTTTTATATATTTGTGTTTTAATTTTACACATCAGACATGGGTTCCCCTGTCCTCCCCACTCCCACACCCACCCCCACCTTCCCCTATCCCTCCCCTCCATTCCTGTCTCCTCCAGGGCCAAGACTCCCCTGGGGATTCATTTAAATTGGTGGATTAAGTACAGGCAGGAACAGTCCCCTCCTTCCAGGCTGAGCAAAGTGTCCCTGTGTAAGCCCAAGGTTCCAAACAGCCAGCTCATGCACTAAGGACAGGTCTAGGTCCCACTGCCTGGATGCCTCCCAAACAGTTCAAGCTATTCAATTGGCTCACTTATCCAGAGGGCCTGATCCAGCTGGGGCATCCACAGCCTTTGGTTCATAATTCATGTGCTTCCATTCGTTTGGCTATTTGTCCCTGTGCTTATTCCTATCTTGGTCTCAACAATTCACACTCTTACAGTGCCTCCTCTTTCTTGACAATTGGACACCTGGAGCTCCACCTGGGGCCTGGCTGAGGATCTCTGCATCCACTTCCATCAGTTATTGGATGAGAGTTCCAGCATGACTGTTAGGGTGTTTGGCCATCTGATCACCAGACTAAGTCAGATCAGGCTTTCTCTCGACCATTGCCAGCAGTCTACAGAGGATGTATCATTGTGGATTTCTGGGGACCTCTCTAGTACTCTGCCTATTCCTGTTCTCATGCAAAGGACACAGTCAACAAGAGAAAGCGACAGCCTACAGAATGGGAAAAGGTCTTCACCAACCCCACATCTGACAGAGGGCTGATATCCAGAATATATAAAGAACACAAGAAATTAAACATCAAAATGCCCAACAGTCCAATTAAGAAATGGGCTATAGAACTAAACAGAGAATTCTCCACAGAGGAAGTTCAAATGGCTGAAAGACATTTAAGGAATTGCTCAACATCCCTAATTATCTGGGAAATGGAAATTAAAATGACTCTGAGATACCACCTTACACCCTTCAGAATGGCTAAGATCAAAAACACAGAAGACAGCTTATGCAGGAGAGGATGTGGAGCAAGGGGAACTCTCCTCTACTGCTGGTGGGAATGCAAGCTTGTACAGCCACTTTGGAAATCAGTATGGTGGTTTCTTAGAAAATTAGGAATCCATCTCCCCCAAGACCCAGCTGTAGCACTCTTGGGCATATACCCAAGGAATGCCCAATCATACCACAAGGGCATTTGCTCAGCTATGTTCATATCAGCATTGTTTGTAATAGCCAGAACCTGGAAACAACCTAGATGCCCTTCAACTGAAGAATGGATAAAGAAAATATGGTACATATACACAATGGAGTACTACTCAGCAGAGAAAAACAATGACATCATGAGGATTGCAGGCAAATGGATGGATCTAGAAAAAAATCATCCTGGGTGAGGTAACCCAGACTCAGAAGGACAAACATGGTATGTACTCACTCATAGGAGCATACTAGAGGTAAAACAAAGATGACTAGACTGCTACACAACTCCAGGGAGGCTACCTAAAAAATGGGACCCTAGGAAAGACACAGGGATCACCCAATGACAGAGAAATGGATGAGATCTACACAAACAACCTGGATGACTGGGGGAGTAATGAAGGGCAAGGTTTGAGGGAAAGAAAGCTTAGGGGAGCAGGAGATCCTAGCTGGTTCAAGAACAGAATGGGAGAACAAGGAATAACAGACCATGATAAATGAGGCAATATCTTTTCTTGATTTTTTAAAAATTGATTTATGTATTTTCATGTGCATCATGTGTTAGATCTCATGCCCCTGGAGACCAGAAGAGGGCATTGGCATAAGATCTCCTAGAATGGGAACTGCAAGCAGCAGTGAACCACCTTGTGGGTACTGGGAATTGCACCTGGGTCATCTGCAATAGCAACAAATGGCACCTCCACCATGATCTTATCATTGATATCACCAGCACTGGTTCCTCTATTGAGGAACTCATGTGTAAAGAAAAAGAGTTGCATGTATGTTCATGGTATGGTACAGACTGTTCATCTCAGCAGAGGAAGAGAGACAAGAGGATCGCTATGAGTTTAAGACCATCCTGGTCTACATAACGAGTTCCATGACAGCCAGGGAGACATAATGAGACCCTCTTTTCTCTAGTCAAACCTTACTCTTGATTTCTTGGAATCCTTTCTTACATGTCATGACATCTTTAAATCCAAACCTTCCATTCTGATAAAAAATAAGTTTTTTCCAATAGCAATCTCTGAAGTCTCCAGAAGGAAGATGGGGCCCCAACAACAACAACTCTACCCAGTCCAGAATGATGCCATGGTAATCATCATCATACTATACTTCTTGCCAGAATTTCAGACAACTTTGTCCATTACTCTGAGAGCTGCTACAGAATCTACAGTTAGTATAACTGAGATTTAACTATCTGAGCTTTCTCACAATACCCCACAGAGTTACCATCGGCCCCTAAACAGCAGGAAGCAATTCTAAGAAAACGACGCCCCTTATCCCTAAGGTTTCATATTTCTCAGGGTTATGGATAATGGTTCTAGGGTTGGGGGTGGAAGAAACTGTTAAACTCAGTACTCTCCTTAAGGAAAGAAAATATGTTTCAAAAATAAAGGAAAAGAAGAAATGGAATGGATAGGTATAAGATATTATGGTAGACTACCATATACATTAGTAAACAAATTTATAATATAGCAGCCTTTGCACTGTTATGAATTCTTATATGTTGATACAAATATAAACCCTTTATATTCCTATTTAAGATAATTTGTATATTGATACAAATACAGAACTATGTTTGTTATATTGTACACATTTTTACTCTTATTTGAAATATTTGTATATTGATACAAATGTGAATTTATATCTGTCATACTGTATTTATGTTCTACTTCTGTTTAAGATATTCTGTATACTTATATATATTTAGGATTATTATCATATTGCATATTGCACTATACATTCCTACCTCTGTTAAAGATATTTTGTGTATTGTCACAATTTAAAGTCATTGTCCTTTTACTGTACATTTGCTTACAGACTGTTTGCCTTATTTATAGGAAGCCCTAGTCCTTAGGTTCTTTAGGTAGATAAGACTTATAGAGTTATTGTCACCTATGCTTGTCATCTCTATAATTATGTTAGTTAGGTTATCCAGATTTATAAATACATAGGTCAGATGGACAGGTAATCTTCAAACACTTCATGGACCTAGAGAATATGGCATTTAAATAACTTAGAATTCTGTTGACGTGAAACACAATTGCTCCTGGCAGCACCAATTTGATCCCGAGAGAATGTTGGGCTTCTAAGACATTTCCATTTGGAAGTTTGTCTTCTTGGCACAAAATGACCTACTGGGCAAAGAACTGCCCTTGCCTCAACTGCTGACAGTACAAATGCTGTCCTTTCTGGACAAGCGGGACACAAGGAAAGCAATCACTATACTTTGCCAAGACAGGGTAAGATGGTCTTTCAGAATTCCTGCTTCTGAAAATGGTCTGTCAGATACTCTAGGCCTGTAGCCAATTTGAATGCACCAAGGATGCTGAGAAACATTAGGTGACTGTCCAGGCTGCTAGCTGTCTCTGTCTACTCTTGCCAGACTCCCAAAAGTTGCTTGCGTCCTTCTCCCATTTCTCAGGTATTATTATATTCCTTCTCAGGTCTGATGAGGTTGGAGATTAGCAGTTATAGTTACAACTTAGTATATATACATATATAATATCTTAGATAGAATATATTATGTATTAGACTCAGGTTCTTTAGGATAGGACACCTTTTGGAATGATCTTTGTAACATGCCACCTACCCACGCTCTAGACTTCCCTGGATTTTACTATGTGTTTTTTGCTTGATATTGTTTGTACTTATTGTAATTCCAACTTATCTAAGTCATTATCCCTCATTACTCCTGGACAATATTTGATAACCATCTCTTTGTATATAGTCTTGTATTAGGTTAGAACTTTCTTATTTAGACAAAAGGCGGGGATGTAGTGGATAGCCATCCCAGCATTGGCTGGGAAGTTCCAACCCCCATTGAGGCTTCGGTAATGGTCGCGCCCACAAGGCAGAGTGGAGAAGGAAACGGAAGATGGAGGATCGGAAGGGGAGGACCCTGGACGCTGGAGGTAGACTGAGCAGAGTTCTCCAGAGAACACCGCCAGACTGTACTATACCTTTGCCAGACCCTGCAACCTACCCCTTCATTGTAAGTTACCCCACAAAATAAACCTCCCTTTTAACTACGTGGAGTGGACTAAATAATTTCACCATTATGGAGCCTATCCATTAGTTTTGGAGCATGAGATAATACAAATTCTGAAATTTTTTGCAGGTCAAACTTTTCAAAATCATTCTCAACAAGACAAATGAGGACTATGAACAGATGTCTTAAACCACACGCAGTTTTCACTTATTCCTTGATTTTTTTTTTCCATTTTAAAACTTTAAGGCCAGGTGGTGGTGGCATACAACTTTAATCCCAGCACTCGGGAGGCAGAGCCAGGCAGATCTCTGTGAGTTTGAGGCCAACCTGGTCTACAAAGCGAGATTCAGGACAGGCACCAAAACTACACAAAAAACCCTGTCTCAAACAAAAACAAACAAACAAAAATCCAAACTTTTATGTTCCGTTTGATGTTACATTTTCCTTTCAATATTCAAATATCTGCAACAATAAATCCATTTTCAATATTATAATTAGTGTAAGAGTTCAATTTAGACTTAAGAATTCCACTTCTTTCTTAGGCCCTGCCACTACTTTTTGGTTTTTAACACCTGTCTTGCCTAATGCATTTCCACGAAGTCTATATAGGCCCTTTTGTTTGTGGTTCATGATCTAGGAAAACTCTGAGACTCAGGATGAAATTTCACCAGGTCTAAACACTTATGCAAATTTTATCCATATTCCTCCCCCACATTTTTTATCTCAGTAATCCTGTAGCACTGGCAAGTTGTGTGTTCTCTCAACTTTTGACTTCTTCTTAGTGCTTTCATCCAAAAGTCGCTTCTTTTTGAAAGCTATATCCCCAAATATGACTCCCATCCTATTTCTAGTCACTAAAGGCTAGACCTTTATCAACTGTTATTGGGCTAGTGAAACTCGAGAGTGATAAGAAACCATGGTTGGCTGATTCAGTTAAACAGAAAAGCTAACCAGATGCAACAGGTCCATTAACCTCTGAATCAAGCAAGGCATTTATCACAACCAATACTACCCTTCAAAATATGTAAGAGTAGGTAACAATTAGAATTCCATTAAGATCATTGATTTGGGCAAGAACCATCAAAGTGAATGAACACATAGGGAGACACAGAGTTCATATTTACTTAGTGTCAAAGTATCATCCTTATGGATTATTTACTATCTGAAAGTGGAGAAAGAGCTAACTTTTCAATAGAACAAGTTGACAGTCATCATTACAACCAAGTCATCCATTAACCCAGTGACCCATTCACTGAGAAGTCAACCCCATATTATATGCTTGTCAGTATGATGCAATATCCAATATACGTGACCTCATCTGTGAATTAATTATACCCATGAAAAACACCTAAGCTGAATTCCTTAAGCTTTAGCTCTAACTTCAAGTTTTTAGAAATATAAAGACCAGAGAAGCAGACACAATAGCACCACAAGGAAAATCAGGCAAATCCAATAGCTGATTTCATTTGTATGTTTTTAAATTTTTATTTTCTTATGTGTAAGGGTGTTTTTTTCATGTATTTATGTTCACTATGTGCATGCCTGGTGCCTAGGGAGGCCAGAAGAATGTATCAGATATCGTGGAATTGAAGTTACTGATAGATGTGAGCCACTGAACCCATGTCCTTTGCAAAAGCAACAAGAGTTCTTTATGCTGAGCCGCCTCTCTATCCCTTAGCTGATTTATTTTACTTAGCAGTATTTCTAATCCCTTCAAGAACCAAAAAAATCACAGAAAGACAATAACTGCATATTCTATACTAAAAGGTACTAATAAATATAACAAGCAAATGCATTTTTGGAACCAAGGAGGAAATGAAAATATAAACTGTATATGAAATTATGTTGTGGGGCATACTGTCATTTGGGGTACAGTCGTGGTGTTTTAATTATGAGACGAAGAGACTTCTATTATTAGGAACTACATGCCAGGATGTCTAGAACTTTCAAATGTCTCAGCCTAAATATTACAAGTTTAAATATATACACAAGTATGTAAGTACATTCAGAATGGTTTGACTTTAACAAAGAATATAGATAGGACTCAATTTCAGATAAAGAAGTTTTCCATGTTAGCAGAGAAATAATAATTTACAGAAATATAAGTGGTTGGCATATGATTTGAGTTAAGTGTTTGTGACAACTGGTGCAATGTTTCAACTGGGCAACATTATGCCAGAACCAACAATAAGCGAAGTCCTCCAGGACTGTGGATCTCCCTGAAGAGCAAATGTTCCCATAGTGTTTAGCTCCATCAACGAGCAATTCAACAATTCCTTTGTCTTTATTTAATTCCTATGTGTTTCTATAGGGTTCTGGTCTATCACGGTAGTTTTGTATTAATTTTTTTTCTCTCCAAGTAGAGAACTTCTACAGGGCAATAGTACTGTTGTCCCATTTATTTTCAAATGTCTAGTTCAGTTCTGGCACAATACAGGCACAGTTATAGCATATTTGGGCATTTAAAATTGAATTTCTGCTAGTTCCTGTCATTTTTATGACTCGAATTAATTGTTAAAGATTTATTTATGTATGTATGTATGTATGTATGTATGTATGTATGTATGTATGTATGTGTGCCTGTGTGAGTTTATGTGAATCGTGTGTATGTAGGTAACCCCAGAGGCCAGAGGGTGTTGGATCTCCTAGAACTGGAGTTATGAGCAGTTATAAGCCACCTGATATGGGTGCTGGAAACTCAGTCTGGGTCTTCTGCAATAGTAGTAAGTGCTCTTAATGGTTGAGGTATTTCTTCAACTCCTTAGATCCCAAATCTTAATCCTTCCCAATAATTGGGGCCTAATTACCTAACAAGGTTGTCCAGCTGGCTCACATCTTTAATTCCAGCACTCAGGAGGCAGAGGCAGGAGGATCTCTGTTATTTCAAATCCATTCTGGTCTAAAAAGCAAGTTCCAGGATAGCTAGGACTGTTAATACAGAGAAACCCTGTCTCTGAGGTGGGGGTGGGAAAGAGATCGTTAAGCTGCTGATAAATCAGCTTTAATCTTGCTTCCATTGATTAGAATCTCAATAGGCTGCTATGTTCAGGTACCAATGTTTCACGATTACTCTATTTTCTAAAACAGTGTCACTTTTATTCCATCAAATGCTGAAGTTTCCAATGGAGAAAATTTAAATATCTGAGATGCGCATTGAATGACAGTTCAGTGACACCTTAGCCCTCAAAGGCCGTTATTGGAATGGTAGTTAAGCATGAAGAGTGATTCGACTGAGACTGTGATGCAGGTAATCATTTATCGTCATTGCACTTGGCTCTAATTGTCAGCACTCTCCTTCTGTGCAAATCCCAGAGAGGCTCTCAAACTCTAGTCTAGTTTCAATTTTGACTTTAACTACTTCTGGCCTCGTGGACTTCTCTTTGATACAAAGGGGAATTTATTTTAGACCCTCTCATCAAAGGCAGAAATGAGCCGATCTAAGTAAATCAAATGTATACTATATTTAGTAATCAGGCTGCTTTTGTGCACATGAATTAAAAACTATTGCTACAATTAGAGGCCAGTTACATTCAAATCTACCACTTTTCCAGAAGCATTACAATGTAAGAATTTTTATTGCCTGGCTATTGCATTTTTGAAAGCATCATTAGCATGTCTTTTACATGGACTAAATGAGGTCCCATAAAGACCTACACATTTCAGAAAAATCTCTAAAAGGCAATCTCATACTCATTTTAATGACTAATAAAGGGCAATAACTATTTCATGGGGTTTGAAATGTGAATATTTGGATTTTTTTTTTCCAGGACAGGAAAAGATTTTAGGGAGCTTAATCACCCTCAGACTTTCACAAAGAAAGTGCATTATTGTTCTTCACCTCACCGCTCCCTGTGGATAATTGTTAATGGGGTATGCTGCCAAATGATGCTGCAGTTGGCCATGCTGTAGTCAGTATGTACCAGACTTTTGAATGCCTGCCATTCTAGGCTTTAAAGGCAGCACCCAGCATAAATGATCAATCCTGTAACCTGTCAAGTCAATCCTTTCTGTGTCCCTTCATCAGTATGCTCCAATATCATATTCAACCAAGGTCTTTGGCAGTCACTTAGCTAACCCTAGCAATTGTACTACATCTGTATTTCCTACTATAATGAAAGCCCTATGTTGTTAAATTTAGTATTAAATTGATTTTACCTTTCAGCTCTTTCTACAATGTACAGCATTATCAAACATAGAGGAGCAGCCAATACATATTTGTGCCTGAAAAAAGAATCATAAGAACAATATATATGAAATACAGGTTACCATAGCATATACTGTTATGTACTTAATTTATCCCCATGCATATTATAAAGGAGGCACTATAATTGACAATTTATGAATGAGAAAATATAAGTTCACAAAACTAATTTGTGGGCTTAGATGTATAGACTTTAGTGATAAAGCAATCATTTAACATGTATGTGGCCAAGGATTCAATCCCAGCACAAGGAGATGGGGGTGGGTTGGGTTGGGGATGTAGCTGAGATGGTAGAGAGGCTTGCTGTGCATGCATGAAGCCCTGAGCTTGATACACAGCCCTCAATAAAACTGAGTATTTTGGTTAATGCTTGCAATCTCAGTACTTAGGAGACAGAGTCAGAAAAATCAGAAGTTCAAGGCCATTGTTGGCTACACAGAAATTTCAAGGCTACCCAAGGATACGTGAGATCCTATTGAGAAGAGAGGGTAAAGAGGATAAAGGGAGAGGGCAGGGTGGAATGAGCAGAGAAGGGAAAACTTAAATTACATTCACAAAGTCTATATCTGCAATTTTTATTAATACATCAAGTTTCTATAATGAATAATAAAGGAAATAAGGGACCTATATGAGTTTAACTTAACCAGAATGCAGAGTGCCTGTGAAAATTGCTAATAACTTAAAATCTACAGGAAGCTTTCTATTGGAAAAATCACAGCTGAAAACTGAGCAAGTGGGAGGCCCTCTGTCTCACAGCCACTAACAGATCTGAAGTTTAAACTCAGTTAGTCTGGCTCCTGAGACACATTTCTTCAGACTTCTAAAGTAGAGCAGAAATAAAAGGGGGAAAGTAACGTTTGATAATATTACAAAATGTAAATGACTTTTGCGTAGTTTTCTGTAACTATGTTCCACCATGTTCCCTTTATATATGAGACAAGCCATAAACTTGGGAGTGTTTTGATTTCAGGATATCTTTCTATTATTCCCTTTCTGCCTGAAGAACTCAGAGAGAAGCTTTTGCAAGATCTCCAGTGATGATAATAGTTTGGCTTAGGGTTAGAAGCAGGGCATATGACCTCAAGAATGCCTAGATTAAGAAGACCTGAACATAAAGTCAAAAAACAAGACAGGATTACAATTTATTTCCACAATGATAGAAGAGTATTTCGTTTGGGACACATTAGTATCATGGTGCATTCATTAAGTGTGTGATTTAATCTATAACTCGAATCTTTGCTAGTTTTATGAATTTTAGATAAGTAAATCTAAGCCTCAATCTTCTAACCTATCAAATGAGCATGATTGAAGTGCTGTCCTTGGGATGTTGCTGGGAGGATCTCCTAGCATATAGTATGTACTCAATGAATGCTGCTAGCTGTTATTTGTGCTAGTATAGGAAAAATAGACTCATGCTCAGTTGAACCTTCTTTACCTAATTGTGTCCTGGCCCTCATTTTTACAGAGTAGTAAGGATTCTCAAAGATCCTTTAAACATAATTGCTGCAATACTTGGCCATTGTAAATTTGGCTGATGACTAAAACAACTTGATGATGTATGAGTAACATCTAGCCCTGTTGATTTATCGGCTATCTGAAAGTGGCTGAAGCTTGCATACTGAGCAGCCTGTAGACTCTGACTTTTGTGGGATTCATACTAGCCTTCTCCTCCCTGTCTTCATATTTTAGGTAAAGCTTTCCTAAACAATAGTTTCTAACACAGTTACACTCACCCACTTGCTGAATATAATTTAAAATTTTTATATATATATATATATATATATATATATATATATATATATATATATATATATTAGAAGTTGTTATTTCCAGCTAAGTGGTTGTGGTGCATACCTTTTAATCCCAGAACTTGGGAGACAGAGGCAGGCAGAACTCTATGATTCTAGGACAGCTAAAGGCTACACAGAGAAACCATGTCTTGAAAAAAAAGTCATAATTTTCATGATCCTCTCTTACCCACCCTCCCTCTTTATTGGATACCCTTCTTCTTCCCAAAAGTCTACTTGCTACTTTTTTTTGTCTCTTGTGTATGTGACCCATTGATCTTAAATAGGGTTCCTTTCATGAGCATGGGTGTGTGGTTATTTACTGGAGTGTAGGCAAATTTTCAGTGGCTACATTTGCCCACAGCAATCATTTATTAACTGCCAATGGTCCTTCCAGGAGGGTTGGGACCTCAGGAGTCCCTCCTCCATCAATAATGAAATATTGAAGAGTCTGATCTTTTTAAGGACTTGTATAGGAAACCACTGCTGCTGGGAGTACAATAGCCATGTCACATCTAGAAGATATTTTTGTGGCATACCTATATGCTAGCTGTTACATTCTTTCCATTCACTCTTCCACGGTGCTCCCAGGTCCTGGAACAAGGTGATATAGATGACCTGTTTGGGGCCCAAGCCATTCACAATGCTAATTCTTGGCACATTGACGAGTTATGAGTCTCTGCATCGACTCCTTCCCACAGCAATAAGAAGCCTCTCTGACAAATGTGGTGATAAAATTTGTCTGAAGATCAGAGAACAGAATAAGCCACTAGATTAAGCATAGAGGCCAGGTGGTGGTGGCACACACCTTTAATCCTAGCACTCGGGAGGCAGAGATCCATCTCGATCTCTGTGCGTTCAAAGCCACCCTGAACTACATGAGATTGACTCAGTCTAGAAGAGAAACAAAGCCAGGCAGTAGTGGCACACACTTTTAATCTCAATACTTGGGAATACACGCCTTTAATCCTAGCACTTGAGATCGCATGCCTTTCTTGGGAAGCACACATGCCTTTAATTCCAGGAAATAATATGGCAGGACACAGAAAGGTATAGAAGGCCTGAGGAGACAGAAACTAAAGGCTTTTTCAGGCTGAGGAGTCCTAGAGGTAAGACACGGCAGCGGCTTGTTCCTTTGTCTGTCTGATCTTTTATTAGGGTATACAGTATATCACCACAGACAAAGGCTGAGAGGAGCACTAATCTGCGGGTATAAACATGAATATTTAAAATATTTAAAAGGCATAAATGCACTTTCTTTCTGAAATATTCACACATCAGTCTTCTCTAATCGCTTTGTCTCTTAGGAGAAATTTTCTAGCATCATTTCCCATATTGTGTTTCAGTGTTCATTCTCTTTCACTCTTGGTGTATCCCAGGCTCTTCAGGCTCTAAAAATAAGTGGGTTTCAACTTGAATAAAACAGGAGCTGTGATCAGGGAATTATACTAGGAAGCCTCTATTTCCATTTTTAAAGGGTTTTTTAAAATCTTATTTAAATCTGTATACGGGTGTTTTGTTGCATGAATGCATGTACACCATATGTATGCCTGGTGCCTGTACAGGCCAGAAGAGGGCATCAGATCCCCTGGAACTGGAGTTATAGAAGGTTGGGAACCACCACACAGGTGCTAGGAATCAAATCTGGGTGTTCCATAAGGCTAACAAGTGCTCTTAACCACGGAGCCATCTCTCCAGTTCCTCTACCTCCATTTTACAGAGAAGGAAATTAAGGCTAAAAGGTGATAAATGAGTCTATCTATAAAACATAGCTCTTCTGGTGCATTGAGGAACATCAGACTCTAAATACAACCTCTCTTTCAGTCAGCCAAAGGTGACAGGAAGTTGTCCTTTCAAATAACCTGCATTTCTTTTGAAGCAGCTTTTTTCTCCTTGCAGGTAGGGATGTGAAACAAATTGTATGTTCCTGATGTCCTGGTGGATAGACTTTCTTTCTGATGAAGAACTGAGGACTAGCTGCTAAGGAAAAAGAATGAGACAGTTCTTCTTAATGTTTCTGCCCAGCACACTCTGCTCCAGCTGTAAGAATACACTTGACTTTCTTTCTACCCGAAAATCTGCCATTCTTCTGTGACATCCAGAATAATGGTTTCCCACAAAGGCATACTTATCCCTGCAAGCTGTGATAGTTGTCTTATGTAGCAAAAGAATTTTTTGTTTTTTTAAAATCCTGACATGGAAAGAATTTTTTGGATTCTCTAGGTGGGTCAAATGTAATCCTGAGGGGTCTTACAATACAAAGAAGGAGAGAAAAGACTCACAAGCATATTTGAAGGTGTCATTGGCATATTTGAAGAACATAGGGAGCAGCCATAGGCCAAGGAATTCAGGCATCTGTAGAAGTTATACATATTAGTCAGGGTTCTTAATAGGAACAGAATGGATAGAATGAATATATTCTACACACACACACACACACACACACACACACACACGGAATTTGTTGGAATGGTTAAAGGCTGTGGTAGTCCAGGTAGGGCAACAATGGATGTCTTCTGAAGGCCAAGAATTTGGTAGTTCAGTCCCTGAGGCTGGATGTTTCAGCACCCAGCCTGGTGCTGGATTCCTAGGGGAATCTTAGAGAGCTGCTAATCTTCAGTCTACCTGGGAATCCTGAAGAAGTTAGGTACAATACAAGTGAAGAATGTCTCGGCAACAGCATAGATGAGCTTGCCAGCAAGAGTGAAGGCAAGAAGTCAAAAAGCAAAAGATTTTTTCTTCCATATCCTTTTATGTGGGCTGTCACCAGAAGGTGTGGCCCAGATTGAGGCTGATTCTTCCCACCTCAAATAATCTAGTCAAGAAAATTCCTCACTGATGTGCTCACCTGCTTGGGATTTAGCTGCTTCTAGATACAATAAATTGACAACTAAGATTTTCACCATGACATCAGGGAAGATAAAAGATTGATCTCTTCTTCAAGGATTCAAATTGTAGCTAGATTGATTCCTCAATTTTATACCAATAAGATTCATTTCATACCTCTGTCCTCAATAGCATAAGATAATTAGTAGTTTTTAAAAATATTACAACATTTGCTAAAGTGCCATAGGAACCATCCGTTAATAACATATGTTGTTGGGCTAGCACTGGAAGGCAGAACTGGGAGGATCTCTATGAGATGGAGGGCAGCCTTGTCTATATAACAAGTTTTAGGCAAGCTAGGGCTATATAATAAGACACTGTCTAAAAAAAAACAAATACAGAAACAAAAGCAAGCATATGAGTATAAAACATGCTTTAGTCAGTGGTTCTCTACCTGTGGATTACAACCCCTTTGGGGTCAAAGGACTCTTTCACAAGGATCGCATATCAGATATTTACATTACCACTAATAACAGTAGCAAAATTAGTTATGAAGTAGTAACAAAAATAAGCTTAGTGTTGGGGGATCTGTATTAAATGTCACAGCATTGGGAAGGTTGAGAACCATTGCTTTAGATATCTTCGTCTTCTGAAAATGTTTGGATCATCCAAGGCAGAGACAGGTGTTAGTGACTCCACGTCTTGGATGATAAAAAAAAAAATTGTCAGTAAGAACTTGAGTTTCACATAATTTTTATCTTTCTTTTTTTGTTTTAGATGCCTACTTCTAAGAAGAGAAGTTTCGGGTCCTTTTACCTTTTACTTGGAATCTTTTGAAAAATACTCTAAAGTCTGTAATAGAAAAAACACTGGCCTTTCAGCAGGCGAATGTGGTTTTCCACCAGGTTTTTGGAAGTCCTTATATTGTAGCAAATTTGCCTGAGAAAGAGACATCCTCTAGCTCCCATTCTTTCACTCTATATGATGATTGTGTTTACCTATGCAGAGATACATACACATCTACAAATACTGAGTATAATGCAATGGCTTCTGGGTACCACTAAGGATGATCAATATTTTCACCTTAGCTTAGTTTCATTATGTGATTTTTTGCAATTCTCAGTATAACTTGGGGAATTACAATTTACAAGCTAAAAGAAACTCTTCCCTTTAAATGTTTCATTAATCTCTACAAGGTGGATAATGAATGGAAGGAGAGATGAAAGAGGAGATAAAGATTGTAATACATGTTTTCAACAATTATTCTTTTTTTAAAAAAAAATCTCAATAGAGGTGCTGTAGAGGTGGCTTGGCAGTTAGGAGCACTTACGCTCTTCTGGAGGACTTGAATTCAGCATCCAGCACCTTGTTGGGTTGCTCACAATTGCCTGTAACTCCATGTTCTGGAGACCTGACACCCTCTCCTGGCCTCCATAGGTACCTACCTACACATGGCATGCAAGTATGTAAACATGCATGAGCACATGCGCGCGCATGCACACACACACACACACACACACACACACACCACACACACACAGGCTGGGGAGAGAGAGGGGGATCACACACACACACACACACACACACACACACACACAGGCTGGGGAGAGAGGGGGGATGGAATGGATGAGAAAGAAATAATTCTTAGGGAAAAATTACTACACTGGAGACACAACTCAGCAGTTAAGAGAACTGGCTACTCTTCCAGATGACCCAGGTTTTGAGTCCTAGCATGACACGGCAGTTACTGTCTATAACTATAACTATCTGTAAGACAGAAGAGCTCTGACTCCTTCTGGCCAGTGCAGACACCAGGCACACACATGATACATAGCCATAAATTCAAGCAAAACACTCATACACATAAAAGTAAATCATTTTCAAAAGAGGTAGGAGGATAAGTTTTCTTTTCATGGGTGTGTAGAATAAACCTTTAGTCCCAGAACTTGGGAAGCAAATACAGATGGATTTCTGTGATTCTAAAGCCAGCCTGATCTACATGCCAAGTCTTATGCCAGCAAGGGCTACACAGTTAAACTATGTCTCAAAAAGTAATCATTATTATTCAGAAGTACTCTTCATAACTATTATCCTGAGGAAGGAATGTAAAGACATTTGCACACACACATGCACACACATACACTTTATTCAAATGTATAGATAGACAAATTATACATTTTTAAATGGGGATCAGTATGTCATAGAATTTTAGGGAGATTGCTTCAGAAAACCAATATTCTTCCTTTTCCCTAAGCCTGTCTGCTACCTCAAATGATACCCTAGATCACAGCCTATGCATTTCATTCATTGTCAAAACTATAAACACTCTGTGGCTTGACTGCTCAGGTCAACCACAATCTTCATCTCCACTATGATCAGGGCAAGCTGGAAGTTCACGGCCAGCATTTAGAATTCACAGCAGATGAGCACAGCAGACAGGCCAACCAAAGATGTGTTTACACAGTGAATTTCTATGAGTCCCTTCCTATGAGGTGAGCTGCTGGTGGTCAATACCTAACAATGGCAATCCAGCTTCCATAGACTAAAACACAAAGTTTGCAGTGTGACATATTTGGTGATTTCCATGTAACGATGATTGATTTTCTTTACTGAGGCCCTTTATTACTATTTCAGTTCTATAATTACTTCTCAAAAATCTCCTGTCATGGTGATGCCTCCATTCTTTCATTCTCGTTTCATGCAATTAACAAGATAGCAATAAACTTTATGTTTTTTTTTTTTTTCAACCCCGGTTGCTTTCCATTTTCTTTCCTCTGACTTGGACTTCTAAACTAGGTCAGCCCAAAGTCTGAGATATTTCTTTTATTCCAGGAATTAACATCATTTATTAATAAGCCTTGTATTTTTAAAAGGTTTAGCAAAATGTCAACCATATCTCTAGTCTATAAAGATAAGAGCTATATTTAGCTGGTTCTAATTAAAAATAGTGAACACACTGCTTGCTATGGGAGTGCAAGAATCTGCTCAATTCATGTCTCATTTCTGAAACTTTGACATTTGGATTTCTTGAGTGCTGTTTATGTCTTGAATTGATATTTTTCCATTTAGTTTGAAATGCAGCAAGCATCTGAATTGTATTATTGATCCCAATAAAACATGTCAAGTTCACCAGTCTCACATGCTTTAAGTCCTGGGCATGTAAAAAAGGTTTGTGACTCTCATTGTTAGGTAAAGGAATTCCTACCAAGGAGATGAATCCCAGAAAAATTGCCCCCAGACAGTCATGTATAATGCTCCCAAAAGCGGAAGATATCAACTTATCAGTCAGCTTGATATGCAATCATTGCCACTTAACCAAATCTATAAAGCAAAAACTCAGGCCCCAAACTAACTGAAGACCCAAAGCTCAGTTTTCTATGGGACATGAAAAAAATAAAAACAAAAACAAAACAGAAATAAGCATGTTAACAAAACAGTGTCAGTATACTAATGCCACCCGATTTGTTTCTTTTAAGTATTTCCTCATGATAGAAAAAATATGCTTTATGTAAAAGAATTCACACAGTACTAAAGAAGTAAATGGATCAAGCTATATCATATCCTCCTTATGATGAGTGTTTAAACAGTGTCAGTGAAGGATAGGGTGGGAGACTAGAATGTGGGCAACTGAACTCACGTCACATAATAACTGGATTTCCTTTTTAAAATATATTTATTAAAAATTTTTTCATTTTACATACCAACCCCAGTTCCTCCTCCCTCCCCTTCTCCCGCCTCCTCACCTCCCTCCCACTCTACCCCCATCCACTCCTCAGAGTAAGGCCTCCCATGGTAGTCAACAAAGTCTGACATACCAAGTTGAAGGAGAGCCTAGCCACTCCCCATTGTATCAAGGCTGAGCAAGGTATCCCACCACAGGGAATGGGCCCCAAAATACCAGTTCATGCACCTGGGATAAGTCCTGGTCCTGCTGCCAGGGACCCCACAAACAGATCAAGCCACACAACTGTCACCCACATTCAGAGAGCCTAGTTCAGTCCCATGCAGGTTCCCGGGCCGTCAGTCCAGAGTCAGTGAGCTCCAACTAGCACTGGTCAGCTGTCTCTGTGGGTTTCCCATCATGACCTTGATCCCCTCTTCTTCTTCTTCTTCTTTTTTTTTTAAATGCTGAATGCTGTTTATTGAAGGAGGGAGGAGGTCTTAAATACAGGCTTACAACACAATGGGAGAACCCCAGAGGGCAGAAGTTCACTTTTGATGTTTCTTTGATTTTTTTTTTTAGTAAAAGTGGGGGACCCATAGGCTCCCTGGCCCCCTGTTTTGAGTAACAGTTGCCTTGCTTGCCGACCTTGTCCTTGATATCCTGCCTATGCTAATTCACTGTGATATTCCACCCTCCTGAATGCTTAAGGGAAGCTCCTGGTCTGTGTGTCCAGCATATTGGGCATTAACAGCTTAGATAGATGCAAGATTGTAAAACATCTGAAGGGGAGGGGGAATTTAGCTCAGTGGTAGAGTGCTTGCCTAGCAAGTGCAAGACCCAGGGTTTGATCCTCAGCTCCAATAACTGGATTTCTTAACTCCATGGAAAATAGAAACCATCAGAAGCCAATGGCTTCCCAACATGTAAATGGATGTACATACTCATATATGATGAGCTCTTGGCATGGTATACACCAGTGTCTATGTGTCAGAATGTATGAGAAATTGCAGCATGGATGCTAATATACTCATGCAAAGCTCTATACTTTTGGTCATGTATGTATATGTCAAGGGAAGCTTCCAAGATAAGAAATAGAATTAAGACCAGGTGTGGTGGAGCACACCTTTAGTCCCAGCACTTTCAAGGTGGAAGTAGCTCCACATAGTGAGTTCCAGTACAGCCAGGGTTATACAGAGGTACCTTGACCCCCCCCAAAAAAATCAAGAAAATAAGAACCAGACATAATCCTTTCTACTGTCTCTGCCATTTATATGCCCTTACCTATTCTTCGACTGTTAGCCATGTTCTTGACATTACACTAGGTGGTAGAGAGAAATATAAAGGTACGAGGAGGTTAAAAAGCACGCCTTTCCTGCCTAGAAGGCCAACCTAGTTGGCAATCCCTGGCCTGTGTGTGCCTGTTAAATTATGATAAGCAGTAAAGAAAACACAACAGGAAGGTGAAAAAGTGGACCTTCAAGGATCTGCTCACATATTACATGTTCCCAGAAGCTCACTGGTATCAGTCATCTAGCATATCATTCTCTGTTTCTTAATACTTCTCATTTCCCCAGCCTCACATTCCTGAGCATTGTAAAGACAGAGACAATTATATCCATTCAAATGTAATAGCAGCCTGGTAACTAACATGAAAGATAGTCTCAATAAATGTTTGCTCAACAAGTTAAGAAACAATGTAGAAAACAAAAAAAAAAGTATGAGATTGGTTAAAATAATTATCTCTTCATGATTTTAGCTTTCAAAAAAGCTGACTGGATTTTAGTACATCTTTTCTAGCCCTGATCAGGTTTCTCACACTTTCCAAATCAAGAATGACAACATAGTACAGAAGCCTTGGGTGGCTTAATTACTCTCTATATGGGTCACTTTTGCCTAAAGCATGTACATATCTCTTCAGAGTCTATAACTGCATTGCATAAGGCATTAAATTGTTCCATTAGTATTTTCTGGGGGCTTCCTATATGCTGGACTCTGTGTAGGTTCTCTCTCTCTCTCTCTCTCTCTCTCTCTCTCTCTCTCTCTCTCTCTCTGTGTGTGTGTGTGTGTGTGTGTGTGTGTGTGTGTGTGTGTGTTACCTGGGAATAAAAAGAATTTATCCCAGAAGACAGAAAGCAATATCTCCAAATTAGCCAGGTGCAAAGCTTAGTGTCATGATTTCCATATGAGCAATGTCAGTAAGGTGCTGGTTAGTTTCGATGACAACCATTATGGAGCTGGGAATTTCTAAGTCTTACCTAAGGCTTCATTCTTCTATTTATTTTAAAAGATGTAAGAAGTGGATAAAGTCCTGAGTAAATGTGTATTATTGACATGAGCATGGCCATGTCTGGCACACCAATGCCTCAGACCCATGGGAATGGCCTTTCCCTGGTCCTCGTACAGATGTTGACAAGTGTGTGTAGAATGTATCAACTGCAGCTTCATTCTCTGGGATGATTACAGCCTTTAAGTACTCTCCTACAGAGATCCCCTACTAATATTAAGTAATCTGCCTCCTCATTCAGCTATATTTTATAAAACTCCCTCTATAGTGATATTTTATTTGTATTGAAATGTGATTTTATTTGTATGAAAGTTGCCTTGGGGTCAGAGCAAGCCATAGCAGAAGCTGGGCGGTGGTGGTGCACACCTTTAATCCCAGCACTTGGGAGGCAGAGCCAGGTGGATCTCTGTGTGTTCAAGGATACAGCCAGCATGGCGACACACGCCTTTAATCTTAATACCAACCATAGAAGACCTGGAGGTCTGTACAGACAGGCAGTGATGAGGAGGTCATGTGGCTAGGTTTACAACCAATGAGAAAGCAGTACAGAAAGTCTGTTAAAAAAAAAAAAAAGAAAAGAAAACACACAGAAGTAGCTCTCTGGTGGGAAGACAGAGCAGCAGTGAAGGGTAAGGTTTTCAGCTCTCAGCTATTGCTCTGACCTCTTGGGCTTTTAACTCTGCAATTGGCTCTGTGTTTCTTATTTAACAAGAGGGTACATCCACATCCCTCCTTGTTCCACTGTGTATAATAAACATGGTGAGTTTCTGGGTGCGCACAGTCCAACTGATGGCAGCTTTTCTGTATATGTGTCTGCTGTTTCTTTATTCCCATTGCCCCAGTCAAATCAGTTCTAAAACCATGCAGATTGAAGCAACTTTATGGTGCTATTTTTAGATCTATTTATTTTATGTGCATGAGTGTTTTGCCTGCATGTACTTATGTTTACCACATGCATGCCTGGTGCTTGCCAAGAACAGAAAAGGAGATCAGATTCCCAGGAACTGGAGTTACAGATGGATATGGGTTACTATGTGGGTGCTGGGAACTGAACCCAGGTCCTCAGCAAGAGAAACAGTTCTTTTAATTGCTGAGCCATCTCTCTGATCCCTTATGTTTTTTTTTTTTTTTTTGGAACTGGAGATTGAACACAGAGTCTCACGCATAGTAGACAAGCATTTTACCATTGAGGCATGTCATCTGCAGTCATTTCTTTTTTTACTAAATTAGCAGGGTGAACTTGAACTTGTCCTAAAGCCCTGGCAGCCATAGAACTTGGCACCCTCCTGTCTCAGTCTTCCAAGAAGCACTGTATGTGTTTTATAAGAGGTCAAAACTTCTTTTAACTATGAAGTAGGAAATATGTCAGCTTCTGGAGTGCAGCTTCATGTTCTGTGCTTTACTAACTAGACGGAAAGAAAACAGGCTATTTCCTAGGGTGGTATCAATCCCCCAGTGAGCTGGCCACCGAATGAGTTGTTCTGAGAAAGTTTGTATCTTTTCCTTTGAACCATATGTCATCTCTTGTTTCACAGACAGCTGCATTTTAAAAAAGAATAGGATGGAATGAGAAGGGGAAGCATGAATTTTTAGCAGTTTCTTGGCATACATTGAAAATCCACAAAAAATCCACAAGAAAATTATCAATGTGAAGTTTCCTCATCATGAATAGAAATAGCCACAAATACCTAAATAGTGGTTCAGAGTTCTCAATTTTCTCCTGTGTAAAACAAAGAGAGTGGCATAATGTAGACATAGCCTTCCCCTGCTGTTGGCTGGCCATATACTGTGTAGGTTCCCCATCAGAACACCAATCATTTCTGCTTGTGGTTTGTATGTCCCGCTAATCTTGAAGAGGAAATAGGTGCTGTAGTATGGATTGGAATTTCAGTAATAGTTATTCACTTAATTTGGTACTAATCATCTTCACAACAATTTAAAAACACTGTTCACTCTTAACTCAGCCATTTAAAGGAGGATCATATCTTGCTGAAAAATGTGACACCAAGTGCACAACAGTCCTTACTTTTCATTAGACTCTTTTACATAGTGTAGTTAATGTTTAAAATATTTAAAGTAGATTAAGAATAGAACAAAGAAATGAAGAGCAACTGTGACTATGACAGGGTATGAATATTAATGATGCCTTTTCCCCATTCCTTTCCCCATCTAGTTCAGTCCTCTGTACTTTTTGATTCAAGATCTTCAACTTATACTGAGACATTAAATACTGGCCCTTGGAGCTCTGTGATATGATACATATATAAAGATGCAATTAATCTTTAGTCTAATATCTGTCTGAGGGATAAGGTGCTAAACCTCATTATTATAGCTCCCCACCGCCTCAGGGATAGAGTCCAATCGCCTTAGCTTGACATATAAAGCTCTGTAATCAGCTTTTTGAAAAGTCATCTCTCATCATTTTGCACAAATCCTTTACTATGGCCACTGGAGTCTCTTCATTGTCCCCTAAAATGCCATGCTCTGGCTTCTTTCCACATATTTACTTAAACTGTGGTCCTCGTTTTATTTCTCACATTTTTCAACCCATATGTCTTCAATACTAGGCCAGCCATTCCAAGTCACAAAGTATATCCCTTTTCAAATTATAGCACTCTTGTAATTTAAAATCTGGTCAAAATAATATACACCTCTAGCTGTAATCCAAGGAGAGTGTGGAGGCTTGAATGAGATTGGCTCATACATTTGAATGCTTGATCCCTCACTGGTGGAACTCTTTTGAGAAGGATTATGAGATATGGCCTGATTGGAGGAGGTATGCCCTTTTTAGAGGAAGTGTGTCACTGTCACTGGGGTGTGAGCTTTGAGGTTTGAAAAGCCCCTGCTATGCCCAGTCTCCCTCTGCTTCAGGTTTGTGGATCAAGATGCAAATTCTCAGCTACTGCTCCAGTGCCATACCTACCTGGCTGCTGCCATGCTCCCCATCATGATGGTCATGGACTCACCCTCTGAAACAGTAAGAAAGCCCCAGTTAAATTCTTTCTTTTATAAGCTGTCTTGGTCATGGTGTCTTTTCACAACAATCAAAAAGTAACTAAGACAGATGGAATACAGAATGTGTTTGATCTGAAATGTCTATAGTGCTTACTAAATTATCATAGAGACAGACTACATGAACCACTTACAGTGTGAGAAAATGGAAAAATGAATAGCTGTAACATGAAAATATCTATGTATTTTTGTGTAACTCTATCATCCCTTCATTGTTTTTTTTCCTTTGAAGAAGCCCATAGTTTTCAACCACCAAAACGTGCATATTCTTTGTAAAAATGTTACAGTAATCAAACTTGAAACACGAGCCAATAATCTAGATGCCCTACACCTTTATCATGTGATTCCTATACAGTAACACCAATTGATTTCCAAGGACATTGTGTTGATGGATACGAGGTAAACTTGATATAGCCTTGCTTTCAATAATAAAGTTCTAAATCTTACAAGCTCTAAGGTAGTTCAGTTACCAAATAAAACTAAGGCAACTGTGAAAACAGAGATACTTATTTTAAGGTTCAACAAAAAGTAGACAAACTGAGTAAGAACTCCAAACTCCCAACTCTGAAATTTGCCAGTGACACACAGCCTACAATTAGCACATCGTCTATCACTCAATTTTGCCACCACCCCCAGAAAAGGACAAAATGAGAAATACATCATTAAATTTCGAATATCAAATTAATAAAATGCTAATATTTGCCATAAGAACATCTCTCATTTTTAAAATTCTTTCTTAGAATTCTCCAGCTGATGTTTCCTAGCTGCCACCTAGCCTTAAATTTTGTTCTAATTCAGAGGATATTGCTGTCCATTTGTGCTTTCAGGATACCACACGTTGGCCCAACTCTGCTTTAAACCAGTTGGTACCTTTGCTCTTGGACCTCACCTTTTTATATGGCTTCAAATATACCATTTATGTTTTTATGTATGACTTTCATATATGCTTATAATATTTCAAACTTGAGTATTTTCAATAGTGAGATCATACGCTCTGTAAAGCCAGAGGTTCCTCACCAAAGAAATCCTGTGTACACAGAGAATAGAGGTTAGTACCTAAATAAACACACAGAGCTCAAGTGCCTGTCATTTCTCACCTTTATGAAAAGTGACATAATCATGTCACTCTAAAACTGCATCCTTACCTCAACCTCAAGACAATTCATTATATAGAATTTGCAACCTGTCTTCCACTATCTTTCTTGACACCTCAGTCTGTTCCAGCCAGGTGAGACCATGTCTTACAAATGAAATGCCACTCCCTACTCCTTTTGTATTTTCTACATGTCATTTCCTTCTCTGATCATTCAGTTCTCCTATTCTTTTCCTTTTGCAAACGTCTTAAGTTGTCTTTCCTCGACAAAGACTTTCCTTTTATAATCTAGTAGATAAATTGTTTCAAGTACTCACTGGACTCATTACTACCACTCACTCTGGTACTGGATTTTCTTTATACCCAGTTATACTACCATTGTTCTCTATTGGCTTCTTAGAGAGAGTGGACTTAATAGTAGCATCAGATACAATCAATTGTAGTTCTTGGAATCAAATGTTTAGTAGGAGTTGAGGAGCCAATAAAGAAAATTCCACATTCTCAACATAACATTAAAGGCCTCCAAAAATGCATTCTAGTCAACCTTACCAGTTACATCTTTTCCATATTCTGTTCAGGTTGGCCAACGTGCTTCCCAAGTTTGGATAATTAAATGGGAAATTTTCCTTTCTCACCTTCTAGAGACAGAATGTTCAATATTATAGTAGCAACACACTGAGTACTAGCGTTCTGACTTGTAGACAGCTTCCTTCTCACTGTGTTCTCACCTGGTGGAAATAGAAAATGAGTTCCCTAAAGTCTCTGTCTATAAGATCTTTATGTCTTTATGATCTTATCTAAATTATCCTCTAGAGGTTTTGCCACCAAATACCATCATTTAGGGGTTACAGACTCAATATTTTGAATTGTGAGGGAGGATAATCTTCAGCTATCTGACATGCCTCTGTTGGGTGGATAAATAGTAGTGGATAAATAAAAAGTAGACTATGTAGCTCTCAGATTCTGCCACTTTTAAGCCATGTAGTCTTGGCCTTAATATACTTTGAATTTTCATTTTCTTATCTATAAAGAAAGAACCAGTAGGATGACTTAGGACATAAAAGCTTGGCTGCCTGACTTCAACCTCTTAAACCCACAGACAGGTGGAAGGAGAGAACCAAGTCTATAAAGTTGTCCTCCAATCTCAACAAATGCACTTTGGCATGTGCAATGTACCACTGCACACATTAGGTCCATGTGTATGCGCACACACACAAAATGATAGTACATTGAAATGAGGTTAAAAGTCAGCCACTCTGGAGGCAGAGGCAAGTAGAGCTATGTGAGTTTGACGCCAAGCTGGTCTACATAGAAATTTACAGGCCATCTTAAGCTAAAATGAGGATAAAATACTAGAATTTCATGATTTCATAGGATTACTGTGAAGAATAATTTGCCCCAGAGGTAAACATCCAAAAACTGGGCATTGAGTTGATAACTTTTTTTAATAACCTAGAATGGCTTCTCCCTAGCCATGTTTATCCATTACTTATAGTCAATCCTACAGAGACCCACAGAAACTATTACCTGGTCTTCCACAAACCTTCTTAATTTCTTGGCTAAGAATTCTAGTATTGTTCCAATATATTGAGTTCATGCTTCTAGTATACACTTACCATAGGTTTCCTTTATTCTACTAACACAAGACATTTAAAATCCAAATCAATGAACAATGCTCATGGTTTGAAAGTACCCAAGATATTACATTGCCTACAATGGTTACTCAGGTAGTGCACCATACCTGGGTAAGAGTCTAGATACCATGGCTTTAGTGCTACTGGTCTTATCCATGTAATAGTTGTATCTTGAAAAATTCATTCATGTTGCCTCAATTTTGTTACCAGTGAAATGAGCAGTTACTCTTGCTTATAAATTTCTTACTTAAATATGTGCATCATGGTGCTTGATAGATGGCTCAGCAGTTAAGAGTACTTGTGTTGTTGCAAAGGACCTGGGTTTGGGCCCTAGGACCCCATAGTGGTTTACAGTCTCCTTAACACAGATTCAGGGTATCTAATGCCCTTTTCTGGACTTTTTAGGCACTAGGCATGCATACAATGCACATATATGCATGTAGACAAAAATTCATACATATAAATAAAAATTATATATATATATGTGTGTGTGTGTGTGTGTGTGTGTGTGTGTGTGTGTGTGTGTGTGTTTATTATCTTAAAAGGCAGGGTTTTCTGTGTATCCCTGGCTGTCCTGGAACTTACTAGGTAGACTAGGGTGGCCTTGAACTCACAGAGATCCATCTACCTCTGCCTCCCAAGTGCTAGGATTAAAGGTGTGCACCACCATTCCCAACCTAAATGAAAATTTTAACTAAAGTACATACATACATACGTATTTACATATGTATATACATACAGACATACATACAGTCAGACAGTTAGACAGACAGACATATGTATACATTGCAAGAACTTCACAGGATTTGACTATAAATCCTGTCTATTAGTTACTTAGTTGTAAGTAAGGGACCTTGGATAAGTCCCTTAACTTCTTTGCCCCTCAGTCTCTTCCCATGAAAAGATGAAAAATTTGCCAAGTGGTGATGGCATAGGCCTTTAATCCCAGCATTCAGGAGGCAGAGCTCTGTGAGTTCTAGGACAGCCTATTCTACAGAGTTCCTAGAGATCCAGAGCTACACAGAGAAACCTTGTATTGGAAAAACAAAAAAAGAAAAGATGAAAAATTCATTTCTTTTAAGAACTAAAAAAAAAATGTATGTACAAGACATGTAAGAACTCAGTAAAATTCACTAGGTGCTGACTTCTCCCATCATTCCTCATTCTAAACTTGGACAATAAGGGCCCCCAGCCATGCTGTCATATTAGTCTCCATTGCCTCTGTGTATATCACTGGCTACTTCCATTGCCTCTGTTTTCTTCTCTATACACTTTTGTATTCTGCTGGAATGCCGATTTTATACATTCTCTGCATTTCTATAAAACACTTGCAATAACCTGAAGCCATGAAGGCACCAGACCCAGCTAGTTTACTGCTTGGAAGGATAATAAAGTAAGGCTGTCTTCCTGTACTAGTGAAGGTTTAGAAGGAAGGAGGGTGTTTCTGGAACCCCAAAGTGAAACACGAAATCACAAATTTTCATTGTTATTAGTGTCTTTAATGCTATTAGGACAACATGATATTTCAAATGATGGCTTACATAGGCTTTAATTGGTGGCCTGGTAACATCATTACCATGTATACCATTGTTTACTACAGGAAAAAAATGAATCCCATATTCTAACTGGCTGATTCAAAAACAAAACTTGGAACACAAGCCACACAAGAATTCAAACTTTCTGTGCTGCTTTTATTTTTTAGAAGTTTGTTTTGTATTTTATTTACATGTAGGGTGTGTGTGTGTGTATGTGTGTGTGTGTGTGTGTGTGTGTGTGTGTACATGTGGGTATGTATACATGAGTGCAGTTTCCTGCAGAGGCCAGAGGCATCAGATCCCCTGGAGTTTGAGTTAGACCATTAGGAGCTGTCCTATAGGTTCTGGGAATTGAACTTTGGAAGAGAAGTAAGTATTCAACCACTAAGCCATCTTTCTAGCATCTTCTGCTTCCTTTACATCTTATCAAAGATCAAAACCAGAGCTTGGCATTCTCAATTGCTGACTACATTTAGAAACTGGATACCTAAAGCAAACACAGATCACCTACCCACAATATGCTCTCTCTTTAAGAAATGAAATACCCATTACCAATGTCTATTCTCCCCCAGCTCACATGGCTTTTACCTTCACAATCTTCCAACTTCACCTCAAACTTAACCCTTTTCTAAATCTTAACTTTCCTTATCCACAAGTGGTCACATTGTTAGATACCTTCATTGTCTTCAGAGAATCCACACTTACACCATTCCCAGAGCACCTACCCATAACACAGTGCCACTACCCAGCTATTTGTTTAGTTATTTCTTCCACTCAAAGACAGGGACTTTGGTCTAGCCAGTGCATAGGAAAGATGGTTAGTAGACAGCCAGAGATGTAGTCTTCTAAATCACTGTGGTAAAAAAACAGAAATAAGAGATGCAATGGAAAACACAAAGGAATTAGCCTTCATAAGAATGAGGAGTAGGGCCAGGCAGTGGTGGTGCATGCCTTTTATCCAGCACTTGGTAGACAGAGGCGGGAGAATCTCTGTCAGCTCAAGGTCAACATGGTCTACAAAGTGAGTTCCAGGACAGTCAGAGATACACAGAGAAACCCTGTCTCACAAACAAACAATGAAAAGTAGGAACTGGAGAAAATGAATATAGTTATGCTCAAAAGCAAGGAGTAGGGGGCTGGAGAGATGACTCAGAGGTTAAGAGTACTGGACTGCTCTTCCAAAGGACCTGGGTTCAATTCCCAGTACCTACATAGAAGCTTACAACTATCTGTAATTCCAGTCCTAGGGGACCTGACACCCATGGCAAAACAAAAACCAATGCAAATAAAATAAATAAATAGATAGATAGATGATTGATAGATAGATAACTAAATAAACAAACAAACAAACAAACAAATAAATAAATAAAAGCAAACAGTAGAAGTACCTGCAATATGGTGGCATAAATGCTCAAATGTCTTACATATACTCTGACTGGCCACCAAGTGTTCATTGTTAGCAGACGTGCTCATAAGTTAAAGGATCTGTTTTACAATGATAGAGCTATTAGAGAAACAAGAGATAAGCTTACTCACTTCTTAATTTTCAAAGGTAAAAAATGAGTCCCCAATAGGAGCTAGGACTTGCCATTTATCATGCAAAACAAGTATCCAAGGGCTTGCCTGCATGCAACAGCTCCCTTCCTGACCTACAAGCCAACCAAGATAGGGAAACCGTTAAGTTCAAGGGGCATCCAGACACTTGTTTGTATATTTTACTTTTTTTTTTTTAATGAGACAGGGTTTCTCTGTGTAGCTTTGCACCTTTCCTGGAACTCACTTGGTAGCCCAGGCTGGCCTCGAACCCACAGAGATCCGCCTGGCTCTGCCTCCCGAGTGCTGGGATTAAAGGCGTGCACCAACACCACCCGGCTATTCTACCTGTTTTTATGGTTATCTCTACATTAATAGACAACCAGGGCTACAGAATCTAAGAAAGAAAATATCTCTAAGATGCAAAGAGCACCTCAGAACCATCTATCTTAAATGCATGTATCAATGCAACTACACTGTGATGATATTCCCAACAAGTTCGAATCATACACTGCAAAACAATCATATTCATGCTATATTTCATTCCTTATAACAATTGGCAAATACATCCTTTATGTTGATAATATTCTATAATTATACTCATATTGGAACATTTTAGAAAGCGTGGGTATAATTGCCAATAAATGGCTCTGGAGTTGGTTGCTTGAACACAAATGGCTAGATGGTCAGAAATCAAACTTTTGTTTGGGTCATTAGTAGAAATTTCTAATAGCAAAAAGTGAGCTCATCCATTGTTTTTTGTTTTGTTTTGTTTCTACTAAAGAAGTACTTGAAACATTTGATGGGGATTTTCTAGACAGAATTGTCAATGAGTGTCTTGCAGCAATCACTTAATAGCCATATCAGTTTGTGCTTCCATTCTACTTCACTAATAGTGAATGGTGGAGTAAAACTAGCACTAGACTAGGAGTCAAATAATCTACTTTTTAATATTAGACCAGCCACTAACCAGCTGTCCTATTCTGGGTGTATCACTCTCCCTACAATAGCATCAGTACCTCTGTGTGTAAAATGAGCAAACAAAAATAGGTCAGTGCTCCTCTGGAGCCCTGTGTTAACAATTTTATACATTCTGGGTATGAGTTCATTTGCCAGAACAAGATCCAATGCTTGAAAAAGTGTTCTCCAATTTCTAAACTGGAATTCTTCATGGGTGCTTCCTGCTTAATTCATGGTCCTCCTTTTTTTTTAACTGTGCAAAGACATGGACATTTTCTGAAAACTGGATAACAAACAGGAAAAGGTTTCTTTCTGAGACTGAAACAAAATAGTGAATAAGGAAGGTCACCTTATAAAAATCTCATGATATTAAAAGATAGTTTGTTAATGTACTGCTGATGAATTTCCAGTGTCAATTCATTTTGTGTCTGGACAAACTACAATTATATATAAGCTACATTATGACAAGTAATATTATAACAAACCAAGGTGGGAGAATATTTTTTAGGAATTCTAGAAAAAAAAAAACATGTGACAATGTGTCAAGTGAAACAATGTTTTAATTCTAAAAACAAATCTAAGTTCTCTAGGCAGGAATATTTATTTAAAGGAGAATAACAATGTGTTATGCTATGTTGGCTTGGTGGGGATGACTCTTAAGAACATCATGTCCCCTCTGCACCCACAAAGTAATATTCTGATATATCATTTCATTTACAGAGTAAACTTGCAACCAAGAGATGTGCCCTGTGCAAAAGCCACACTTCTGGAAACAGTTCTTACAAACTGAGAAACTGGGTCTGGTATACTCAAAGGTGTTTGAGTTTGATGAGGATGGGCATACTGAGAAAATTGATTTTGTATCTGAAAAATCTAAATCTGACCCTAGGGTCTGAGATGAGCACACCAATAAGGATATTCCTGAAGTAGTCATTACCCGAGGAACTCTCTTTCCCCACCCCACACCAAAACTGCAATATAACAAATTTAATTCTTGGAGTTCAGCACCAGTGACATGTGGACGTTTTCCAATTCTGACACATTAACCCTAATATCATTGTTTCATGTAAGGCCTGGTAGTTTACCCAACTAACCTGTCAGGTGACTCAACATTAATGAACAATTGATAAGCACCTTCTTTGTAAAAGGCAACAGCTATAGAGAGAACGTGATGAATACAAAGAGCCTTCATTACCATTAATCAACAAATGAACTAATGAAAATAAAATGCAAAGTCCCTTTTCCTAAGGATAGATCCAAGACTTACATGAAACTCCCAAGAACATTAGTTCTGATGTTGCATGCTATAGCTGATCCCTGTGTACCTATCTAACCTTTTCTAGCCACCCCTTCAACTACTCTATTACTTAATGGTAATATTTTAGCAGTGGCCTGTGTATACACAGCATGTTCTCTTATACATTTCTGTTCTTATATGCATAGTTTCTTTTATGTATTTTAGCCTCATCACATCTTTAAATTTTTTTGACATGACACACAATTATTAACTCTCAAACTTTCACTGATAATTGTTACAGTGTTTCTGTGTCTTCATAAAGTCTGGCTAAAAATTTCATTAACACTGTTACTGCACTGTGCTTACTAATTTTTTTTGTCTCCATTCCTTTTCACAATATCACAACTTGAGGAATAAAGTGTAACCATGAAGAGCTATTAACCCAAGTAATAGATAGTTTTATGTGGTCATACACTGAACTTCCTAGAGTATGTTTTCCATGTCTCAAGCTTTGTCTTTAGCATTGTGTACTGTGTTAAATCAGCAGTCATCTGAGATTTTGTTATTAACCATTGGTCAATTTTTAATGAAACTCAAAGCAAATCTTTCTACTGGGAGCAGGATGAGCTAAAATAAAGAGTCTAAGTTAAAAGAAGAAAAAATTAATGCCAAATCGATGTAGTAAAAAATGTTACAATGCCTTCCCATTCTTTCATATTCCACACTCATCTTTCCTTCTGGGCATTTCAAATAATGTCAGACTAAGTAATAAATGTCAGGTGAGCTGAAATATACCTGGGTAAGAAGACAGCATTTCTTACATAGCTTAAGAAGTGCTTTGAAAACTTTGCACATAAATGTGACTTTTGAACATTTATAGACCTCAGGCAATGGTACACTTGCTGAAGAGGATAGAGAACATTTCTTTGCTTGCTCCTTCTCCAACTTTTCATCAAATATCCCTTCCTCCTCACAGAAATAGTATTGTGTTTCAGCTTGTCTTTTAAAGAGAGACAGAGACACACAGAGAGAAAGAGACTGGAGAAATGGCCCGGCTGTTGAGAGCAGTTGTTGCTGTGGAGGAGGTCTGGGGTTTGTGTCTCAGCTCCATGTCGTGACTGTCTTCAGCTGTAACTCTTGCTCCAGGAGATCTGATTCTGTCTTCTGGCCTGCAAGGGCACTGCACACATATAGGGTGCTGGCAAAACACTCACACACATAAAATAAATGAACGATATTTGAAAGACAATAAAATAGGATAGAAAAATCCATCTGTAATAGCCAGAGAGTTATTGTTTTATGTGGCCCCAGGGAGCCACTATCATCTGGCCTATGACAAATTATACATCTCCTTTTTTTGTTTCTTTGTTTTTGAACATGTATCCTTTCTTCCAGCTCACCTTTCTTCTCTTCCTTTCTAATCTTCCTCCTCCATCTCCTCTTCTCTCTTATTTGTCTCTTCTGCTGTTTTTTCCTGTGTCCTTAAGTATTCCATAATGTGATTTTTGTTAAAAATTATTGAATTGACTTTTGGTGCCATTTCTAATTTTTGACATATAGTGATTTCAGTTTTAGTTGCTTAATTCCATACTATTATAGTTATTTTTTTCATTTTACAATTTAAAGTCAAAGATATATGATTTGGCTAGAGTACAGATTATTTATTATTCACTTGTTATTTCATTTTTATTTTCCTAAAGCACAAACTGTATTGAAAGTAAAATAACATGGGTGATGGATATATACCCTGGGTAGTCTTGTAGCCTTAGTAGGAATTTTCTATAAAAAGCAGTAGAAGCTTCTACAATTTGAAAGTCTTCCAGAGGCCAGGTGTAGTGGCTCATGTCTTTAATTCCAGACCTTGAGAGATAGAGGTAGGAGGAGCTCTGTGATTCAAGGCCAGTCTGCTCTACATGGTGAGTTTCAGGACAGCCAGGGCTAAGTAGAGAGCTCCTGTCTCAAGAAAAATACAAAACAAACAAAAAAGTCTTTCATAATTACAGAATCTTGGATTAGATGCCATAAGGTTTTCTTGAGACTAAGGCAATTCCTTTGACTTATTCCAAAAAAAAGCAAAAATCCCTCATAACTTTACCTAGACTGTCAGTTACCTATGCCAGGTAGATCTCTGGAACAAGAGCATGTGCTTTACTTACTTAATATGGATCTGAAAACTAAAAGATCAACTTCTTTTCCTTTTCATGTCCCTAAGCATCCTTGTGTCCTTGTTGTGATTTTTCAAGTGAGAGAAATGTAAACTGAAACATTTATCATTGTAAATTAACAAATTGGCTATTAAGCACTGCTTTGCAGTTCAGTGGCTTACATTCAATTCCCTAGAGCAATGGTTCTCAAGTTGGTACCAGATACCCTCATATCAGACATTTATGTTACAATTCATAACAGTAGCAAAATTATATTTATGAAGTAGCAATAATTTTATGGTTGATCGGGGTTCACCACAACATAAGGAACTGTATTAAAGGGTTGCAGTATTAGGAAGGCTGAGAACCACTGCCATAGAGTTAAATAAATACTGCATGGACACTCTCAAGGACAACCCACAAAACTCAAGTCAGACACTTAACTCTTCTGCATCCCTAATCCTATAGAATAACATTCTGTGTGCTTCATATTCTGGCTTCCACCTTTATAATTAACATCTTCCCTGTCTTCTGCTGTCCTACACCTTAGCTCCTCTAATTTCTGTGCATTTTCTCCAGCCCCATGTCTATCCTGCCTTCCTCTCTGATTATGCTGTGTTAATCCTAGACCTGAAATATCAACTATTTCATAAAGCCTCATCCTCATTTTATAGACAGAACTGTTATTTGCTTGATGTAACCATAACAGTTGATTTGCATTTCTAGTGTAACATTGGAAGCATTATATTATACTTGTGTGTCTGTCTCCCTCACTGGATTGTGAATTCCAAGAGGACAAAGGAATATGTCTTATTTCTTTGAAGGTTCAATCCACACAAAGAGTGAACCCCACCATCTTTTGCATTGCTCAGCTCTCTTAGTATTCTTCTACTTTTACACATAGTATACCCTGTCAAAGCCACATCCTTAATGTTTGGCTTATTACACTGTGTTCTCAATTAGATCAATAAGTGTATTTTATTCAACCTATCATGAGATATTAACAAAGGAAGAAGAACTTAGTAAACATTCAATAAAAGCAATTAGAATGGAAAACATAATACCATTTTGCAATATTTCTGACTATCTAAACTACCATTAAAACAGACAGGCTGGCTCTAGGACCTAGGCCCTGGGATACAGTCAGTCCCCAGGAACCCCCACCCATTTCTGCCCCAGTTGCCAGCCAGCATGGAAGACTATGGAAGACCCCTGCAGGCAGGCTCCAACACCAAAACCCCACAATGGATCCTGCAATCTACAAGACCCATGCCCTATCAAACATACCCATTCCCCTTGTGACCCTAGTGGCTCCTTGAGACACAAAATTTGCCAGCTCTCTTCTGACCAAGAGCTCTCACTGGACTAAGAGAGGCTTTCTGAGTCACAGAATTAGCCAGCTCCAATTAGCCCAAAAGCTAAGCTTGGAACCAGAGTGGCCACCTGAGACACAGACACAACAAGCACAGATTGGACCAAGAGCACCTCACTCACACAAACACCTCTTGTACCTATTGGAGAAAGAGATGGGAAGACACCACTGCAAAAATACATACAACATAAAGAGCAATATGGCATCACCAGAACCTAGTGGTTCTACAATAGCAAGACCTGAACGTCACAATGCAGAAGAAGCAAAAGAAAGCTTCTTCTTTAAAAATAACTTTATGAATATGATAGAGGCCTTTAAAGAGGAAATGAAAAATTCCCTTAAAAAATTGATGAAAAACAAACAAAAAATGGAAGAAGAAATCAATAAATCTCTTAAAGAAAGCCATGAAAATCATGAAAAAGCAAATAAACAAGTGAAGGAAACAGTCTAAGACCTGAAAATTGAAATAGAAACAATGAAGAAGACATAAACAGAGGGGATGCTGGAAATAGAAAATCTGAGTAAAACAGGAAACACAGATGCAAGAATAACCAACAGAATACAAGAGATGGAAGACAGAATCTCTAGTGTAGAGGATACAATAGAGGAAATGGATTCGTCAGTCAAAGAAAACACCAAAGCCAAATGTAATAACACAAAATGTCCAGGAAATCTGGGATACTATAAAAAGGCCAAACCTAAGAATAATAGGAATAGAAGAAGGAGAAGAATACCAACTCAAAGGCACAGAAAATATATTTTAAAAAATCATGGAAGAAAACTTTCCCAACGTAAAGAAGGAAATACCTATGAAGATACAAGAAGCTTATAGAACAGTAAATAGACTAGACCCCCCTCAAAGTTCCCTCATCATATAATAATTAAACCACTCATCATACAGAATAAATAAAGAATATTAAGAGCAGCAAAGGAAAAAGGGCAAGTGACTTATAAAGGAAGACCCCATCAAAATAATATCTGACTTCTCAATGGAGACTTTGAAAGCCAGAAGGACCTGGACAGATGTAATGCAGACAATAAGAGACCATGGATGCCATCCTAGAATAATATACACAGGAAAACTTTCAGTCACCATAGATGGAGTGAACAAGACATTCCAAGACAAAATCAGATTTAAACAATACCTATCCACAAATCCAGCCCTACAGAAAGCTCTAGAAGGAAAACTACAACCTAAGGAAGTCAAATACATCCATGAAAATACAGGCAATAGATAACTCCACAGTAGTAAACCCCAAAGAAGAGAAATACACACAACCTATACACAATCACTGGTCATTAATATCCCTTAATATCAATGGACTTAATTCACCTATAAAAAGACATATGTATGAAAGCAGGGCCCATCTTTCTGCTGCATACAAGAAACATACCTCAAATTCAAAGATAGACACTACCTCAGAGTAAAAGGCTGGGGAAAGATTTTTCAACCAAATGGGCTCAAGAAGCCAGCTGGTGCAGATATCCTAATATCCAGCAAAATAGACTTCAAACTAAAATCAATCAAAAGAGATCAAGAAGGACATTACATACTCATAACAGGGAAGATCCACTAAGATGAAGTTTCAATTCTGAACATTTATGCCTCAAACACAAGGGCACCCACATATGTAAAAGAAACATTTCTAAAGCTTATATCACACATCAAACCCCACACATTAATAGTGGGAGACTTCAACACCCCATTCTCACCACTGGACAGATCTGCCAGTTCAAAACTTAACAGAGAAATCAGGGCCCCAACAGATGTTATGACTCAGATGGACTTAATTGATATCTACAGAACATTCCACCCGAACAAAAGAGAACATACCTTGTTCACAAAGCAAATCTCAACAGCTACAAAAAAATTGGAATAACCTACTGTATTCTATTGTACCACCATGGCTTAAAGTTAGATTTCAACAAAAACAAAAATTACAGAAAGCCCACAATCTCATGGAAACTGAATAATGCCCACCTGAATCATCAATGGGTTAAGGAAGAAAGAAAGAAAGAAATTAAAGGCTTCCTAGAGATCAATAAAAATGAATACACCACAAACCCAAACTTATGGGACACTATGAAAGCAGTGCTAAGAGGAAAATTCATAGTACTAAATACCCACATAAAGAAGCTGGAGACATCTCACACCAGTGACTTAGCAGTACACCTGAAAGCTCTAGAACAGGAAGAAGCAAAGTCTCCCAGGAAGAACAGATGCCAAGAAATAATCAAATTGAGAGCTGAAATCAATAAAATAGAAACAAAGAGAACAATACAAAGAATCAATGAAACAAAGAGTTGGTTCTTTGAGAAAATGAAAAGATAGACAAGCCCTTATCCAGACTAACCAAAAGGCAGAGAAAGATCATCCAAATTAACAAAATCACCAATGAAAAGGGAAACTTAACAACAGACAAGAATGAAATCAAGAAAATCATTGGGTCATATTTCAAAAACCTGTACTATTGGTGAAATTATTAAGGCCACTACACATAGTTAAAAGGGAGGTTTATTTTGTGGAGTAACTTACAAATGAAGGGATAGGTTATAGGAGCTGGCAAATGTATGGCGCAGTCCGGCAGTGTTCTCTGGAGAACTCTGCTGAGACTACCTCCTGAGTCCAGTGTCCCAGAACCAAGAGAGACCTCTCCTCTTGATCCTGGGTCTTCAGCTTCCTCCCTCAGCCCCACCTTGTAGGCGTGACCATTACCAAAGCCTCATTGGGGGTTGGAACTTCCAGGCCAATGCTGGGATGGCAACCCACTACACTGTACACCACAAAATTGGAAAATCTAAAAGAAATGGACAATTTTCTGCATAGGTACCACATACCAAAGTTAAATCGAGACCAGATAAACAATTTAAACAGACCTATAACCCCCAAGGAAATAGAAATAATCATTAAAAGTCTCCCAACCAAAAAAAAAAAAAAAACAAAACAAAACTCCAAGGTCAGATGGTTTCAGAGCAGAATTCTACCAGATTTTCAAAGAACTAATACCAATACTCTTCAAATTGTTCCATACAATAGAAACAGAAGGAACATTTACAACATTACCAAACTCCTTTTATGAAGCTACAGTTACTCTGATACCCAAACTACACAAAGATGCAACAAAAAAAGAGGATTAAAGACCAATCTCCCTTATGAACATTGATGCAAATATACTCAATAAAATACTGGCAAACCAAATCCAAGAACACACCAAAAAATTATCCACCATGATCAAGTAGGCTTCATGCCAGAAATGCAAGAATGGTTCAACATATGAAATTCTGTCAATGTAATACACCATATAAACAAACTGAAAGAAAAAAATGACATGATCATTTTATTAGATGCTGAAAAAGCATTTGACAAAATCCAACACCCCTTCATAATAAAGGCCTTGGAGCAATCAAGAATAAAAGGAACATATGTAAACATACAAAAGCAATTTACAGCAATCTGACTGCAAGCATCAAATTAAATTGAGAGAAACTCAAAGGGATTCCACTAACATCAGGAACAAGACAAGTCTGCCCACTCTCCCCTTATCTATTCAATATAGTATGTAAAGTTCTAGCTAGAGCAATAAGACAACAAAAGAAGATAAAGGGATACAAATTGGAAAGGAAGAAGTCAAAATTTCCCTATTTGTAGATGATATGGTAGTATATATAAGTGACTCCAAATATTCTACCAGGGAACTCCTACAGCTGATAAACACCTTCAGTAATATGGAACTATACAAGATTAACTAAAAATAAAAAATCAGTAGCCCTCCTATATGCAAACAATAAATGGGGTGAGAAAAAAAGCAGAGAAACATCACCCTTTACAATAGCCACAAATAATATAAAATACCTTGGGGTAACTCTAACTAAGCAAGGGAAGGACCTATATAAAAAGAACTTTAAATCTCTGAAGAAAGAAATTGAAGAAGTCATCAGAAAATGGAAAGATCTCCCATGCTCATAGATAGGTAGGATTAACATAGTAAAAATGGCAATCTTACCAAAAGGAATCTACAGATTCATTGCAATACCCATCAAAACCCCAACACAAATCTTCACAGACCTGGAAAGAACAATACTCAACTTTATATGGAAAAACAAAAAAACCCAGGATAGCTAAAAGAATACTGTACAATAAAATAACCTCTGGAGGCATCATGTTCCCTGATTTCAAGCTCTACTATACAGGTACAGTAATAAAAACAGCTTGGTACTGGTATAAATACTGACATGTGGACCAATGGAATTGAATTGAAAACGCTGTCATAACCCAATGCCTATGAACACCTGATTTTTGACAAAAAAATTCAAAACTGTACAATGGAAAAAAAAGAAAACATCTTGAACAAATGGTGCTGTCATAACTGGATGTCAACATGTAGAAGATTGCAAATAGATCCATATTTACCGCCATGCATGTAACTCAAGTTCAAGCAGATCAAAGACCTCAATATAAAACCAGTTACACTGAACCTGATAGAAGAGAAAATCAGAAGTAGTCTTGAATGCATCGGCACAGGAGACCACTTCCTAAATACAACACCATTAGCACAGATACTGAGAGCAACAATCAATAAATGGGACCTCCTGAGAATCTTTTGTAGGGCAAAGGACACAGTAAATAAGACAAAAATGATAGCCTACAGAATGGGAAAATATCTTCAAACTCCACATCTGACAGAGGGGTGATCTCCAAAATATATAAAGAACTAAAAAAAAAAAAAAATTTGACATCAAAATACAAAACAATTCGATTAGAAAATGGCCTACAGAGCTAAACAGAGAATTCTCAACAGAAGAATCTCAAATGGCTAAAAGACATTTAAGGAATTGATCAACACTCTTAGTCATCAGGGAAACACCAATCATAATAAATCTGAGATATCATCTTACACCTGTCAGAATGGCTAAGATCAAAAACACAGAAGACAGCTTATGCTGGAGAGAATGTGGAGCAAGGGGAATACTCCTCCACTATTGGTGGGAGTGCAAACTTGTACAGCCACTTTGGAAATCAGTATGGTGGTTTCTTAGAAAATTGGGAATTAATCTTCCTCAAGACCCAGCTGTAGCACTCTTGGGCATATACCCAAGGAATGCTCAATCTTACCACAAGGACACATGCTCAACTATTGTTCTTAGCAGCATTATTTGTAATAGCCAGAACCTGGAAACAACCTAGATGCCCCACAACCATAGAATGGATAAACAAAATGTGGTATATATACACAATGGAGTACTACTCAACAGTAAAAAACAATGACATCATGAAATTTGCAAGCAAATGGATGGAACTAGAAAATGTCATCCTGAGTGAGGTAACCCAGACTCAGAAGGACAAACATGGTATGTACTCACTTATAAGTCAATACTAGATGTAAAGCAAAGGATATCCAGACCACATCCCACAGCTTGAGAAGCTAGCTAACAAGGAGGACCCAAAGAGAGACACATGGATCACTCTGAGAAGGGGAAATAGATCAGATCTCCATGAGTAAACTCTGGATGAGGGGTGGGCAATGAAGGGTAGGGGATGGGGAATGAGAACATAAGTGAACAGGATGGTTGAACTGGAACAAGGATGGAGAGGGAGAGCAATAAAAGACATACCATGATAGAGGGAGACTTCATGGAGATAGGGAGAAACAAGGTACTAGGGAAGTTCCCAGAAATCCACAAGGATGACCCCAGTTTAGACTACTAGAATAGTGGAGAGGGTGTCTGAACTGGCTTACCCAAATAATCAGATTGGTGAATACCCTGTCATCATAGAATCTTTCTCCAGTAACTGATGGAAACAGATGTAGAAATGCACAGCCAATCACCAGGCTGAGCTCCAGGAGTCCAGTCAAAGAGAGAGAAGAGGGATTCTATGAGCAAGGGGAATCACGATCATTACAAAATTCTAAACAGTTTATTAAAAATAAAAAACACAGAGCCAAACTCAGAGTTAAAGCCAAAGAGATCAGAGCAAGAGCCACGATTACCTTATCTGACCACCTTGCTGCTGTTGCTGAGAGAGAGAGAGAGAGAGAGAGAGAGAGAGAGAGAGAGAGAGAGAGATTTTCTTCCTGTGTGACTTATCTTTTCATTGCCTTTCTGTTCTGCCTTCTCATTGGCTCTAAACCCAACCACATGACTTCCTTGTCACTGCCGGTCTATACAGACCTACAGGTCTCTATGGTTGGTACTGGGATTAAAGGTTCGGGTCGTCATCCTTGGCTATGTCCTTGAACACACGGAGACTCTGCCTGCCATGTGATCGTATTAAGGGCATGTGCCACCACCACCGGACTTCTGCTTAATGGCTTGCTTTTATCTCTGACCTCCAAGCAACTTTATTCATTAACATATACATAAAATCACATTTCAGCACAAATAAAATATCACCATAGGGAAACCTACAGAGACAACCAAACCAAACTAGTGGGAACTCATGAAATTCAGATCAACAGCTCTGGAGCCTGCATGGGACTAGACTAGACCTTCTGCATAGCAAGACAGTTGTGTAGCTTGATCTGCTTAATGGACCCCCTGGCAGTAGGATTAGAATCCATCCCTGGTGCATGAGCTGGCTTTTTGGAGCCCATTACCTATGGTTGGACACCTTGCTCACCCTTGAGGCTGGGGGGTGGGGGTGAGACTTGGACCTGTCTCAACTGAATGTACCAGGCTCTACTGACTCCCCATGGGTGGCCTTGCCTCCTTGTAAGAGGGAATGGGGAATGGATTGGGAGGGGGAGACTGTAGGGGCAGGAGGAGGGAAGAGGGTGATCTTTGATTGGTATGTAAAATGAATAAAAGAATTTTCTTAATAAAAAAAAGAAAAGAAAAAAGCAGGCTGACAATTACAATAGAAACATAATTTAGACTTCATGGTCCACCTTTAAAAAGGTGGCACAATCATTAAAAGATTGACATCAGAATAATTCAGTGGCTCTTTAGTGAGTACTTTTTACTTTCCAGTAACTTTCTAAACGCTGGGGAAACAACCAAGGACACGACAGATCCCCTTGCCTTTAGGAGCTTATACTTCAGTCGGAATAAAAATACAGTTATCAGTTCCTGAAGTACAACATCTGGCTGGAGATAGTAAGTACCATGAAAATAATAAAGCAGGGAAATCATGCCAATACTTTGAAAAGTTCAAGGAGAAGTACATTTCTCTTTGTACTGTGATGATTTCAAGTCTTAAGTAGTCCTTGAAGTCCAATTTGTAAACCATTTGATTCCACAGTATATCTAAAAACTGCTGTTCTTAGCATTAGCAATGGCTGATGTAACCCATACGACCATTGCTGTTAATAAGGCCAGCAGCATGGCTATGTGGGGAGGTCATTGGAAAGAGACAGAAAACAAAGGGAAGACAGGGCCTAAAGTATAATTACTATTTCCCTCCAATTCGATTTTGTTTTTAAAATACCCATCATCGGAAGGCTGTATAGGGAAGGCATTCTTTATAGCAAAATCCTTTGGGCCCTGTGGTACCTAAAACCAAATGGTCCTGGTTCATACTGGCATCTACACAGAGATAAATATTGGAGCACGATTCAGGTTGTCCCTTTCCTCTGTAAATCTAGTTCTTATCACTACAGGTGTCTTCCATTTCCTCCCTTATCTCCAACTGTCTGGGCCTCCCTATCAGGAGCAATTATGTTTCTTTGAAACTCTCACTTCCTAAGAAGTAATGCAAATCTGCCTTTAAAGCTAAACATTGTTATTCTGTGGTATTTCTGGAAAATGAAATAGTGCAGTTGTATGTTTTAATGAAGGAATGTGTGGCACTGTTATTATAGGCTTAGCTCTACCCCTCAAATCTTCACAAAGACATCAATAGACTACTAAATCCTCAGCAGACAAAGGATATATGTGTTTTGAGCAGGCTACAGTCAAATTGCCATGCAGATTGTTTTTACATAAATATTCTGATATTAAAATCAGATTTTCATATCTTCAGGGAAAAAGAGAGAGGCATTTGTTACAGGGGAAAAACAAAGACAATCTGGATACCTGAGAAGAGTTTTTGCTTTTAAAATCACAGTACAGTTTTAAAACCAGACAAATAATGTTTCTAAATTATCTCATAATATATGTCTGAACATTTCACCACATATTTCTTTATGTCCTTGTTAAGTTTTATTTATTTCAAATGGAAAGCAAGGTCCTATTTCCATGTCAATCTCTTTAAAATGGGAAAGCTAGGAGGACCTCTGCTGCCTTCCTTAAAATTCAGATCCTCATTTGCACTTCAGTGGCTTGGGGCTGAGCCCTCAGGGATGGAATTAGCATGAAATTGTTAAGAAGTATTTTGTAATTATTCATTTCTTCCAGCATTTCTATACCTTCCCTATATTCATTTAGAAACACATTTAACACAAAGACTGAACATTCATTTCAGAACATGGAAAGCCCACTACTTAGCAGAGAAAAGACCACACCACCTTATATAAATGCTATTAATATTTCAGTGTACAGACAGAGAGAGCTATAGATAAATAATATATGGGTTTATAATAAAAATGGAATTGTCCTATTTTGTAAACTATTTCTTCACTTAGGTCTATAGGGAATATCCTTCCATCTTAATAAATGTGGTTCTACATTATTGCTTTCTAATATCCACATAGTGTATTTCTTAGAGTGGCTATCACATAGCTGGAAATACTTCCTTATTATCTGATATTCATATTATTCAGGCTTTTTCTATTAGAATACACTATACTGTGAACATGCTCATTGCTGGAAAATTGTTAATGATTGTTTTTTCAAAGAAAGATGCTTTGAAGCAAAGGGTCAATAGGAGGGAAAATATATAAGCATTTTTATAACCATCAAAATGAATCCCAGGAAAATTATCTAATGTACAATCAACTGCTATTTAAAATAACAGTAACAAAAACTGTGAGCATGGTGGCACATAGCTGTACTCCCAGTCAGGTGGATCTTGGTGAATCCAAGGTCAGTTTGTTCTACATACTGAGTTCCTGGACAGTTAGCACTACATAGAAAGACCCTGTCTCAACAAACAAACAAATAAACAAACAACAACCAAGGAGTAAGAACAGTACTAAAGCTATCTACTTATCTAGTTTCTTTGAGGTTTCACTTATACTCAGCATCATAATTCTCTCTCTCTTTATCTCTTTTTCTTTTGAGGTAGGATTTCACTGTATAATCATGGCTGTCCTGGAACTTGCTATGTAAACAAGGCTGGCCTCAGACTCATAGAGATTCTCCCGTTTCTGCCTCCCTGTTGGGATTAAAGGTATGTGACATTACACCCAGGAATATCATCATTCTTAAAGTCTAGTGACTAAACACAGGGAAATATCACAGGGCCTCACATTGCAGTCGCTGTAAATAAGTAAATCAAAAATAATTTTTTGTGCATGGGAGTAGGTACATGTGTGTGCATGTTCATATGAGTGCACATGTGTTTGAAGCTAGGTACAGATATGTGTGAGAGCATGTGTGTTGAAGTCATAGGCCAACATAAGTGTCATTTCTCAGGAGATGTCAATCCTTGTTGTCTTTACCCACAGGAATGTATTTCTGATTGGATTTACAGACAGTTGTAAGCTGCTATATGGGTGCTCTTAACCCCTGAGCTATCTCTCCAACTACCATCCATCCCACCCCCATCCATATTGAGGGTTTTTTGTTTGATTGTTTTTAAGATAGGGTCACTCATTTGTTTAAAGCTCAGCTGGCTGACCCTATCTCTGCCTTCTCTCACCTTGAGATTATAAGCACACCTGGCTTGCTTTTTATTTTAAGGTCAAGGAAGGACAATTTTGCAAATGGTAAATCTTGGCATCTGCCCAGAGGAGGTAGATAAGAGGAAGAAAGAAAGCCACATCCTTTGAGTGGAAGGGCAAGATGAAGCTTCAGAAAAAGAATAAGGAAGCTCAATTGTTAAGACAGGCATGTTTAGAAGAGAGATTGAAGAAAAGGATTTTTTTTTTTTGCTGTTTTAGACAGGGTCTCTCTACATAGCCCTGGCTATCGTGGAACTCACTATGTAGACTAGGCTAGCCTCAAACTCACACAGATGTGCCTGGCTCTGCCTCTCAAGTCCTGGGATTCAAGGTATGCACCACTATATCTAGCCAAGAAAAGGAAATTTTAATTCAGAAAAGCATAGCTATAACTCTGTAATCAAAAGTGCTGGGGGTGGAGGGAATCCTGGGAAAGAAAAGTATATTATTTCATTGAAGGGATAATTGTTCTTATCCCTTTAGCTTTGTTTAAAGTAAATCAACCTTCTTGAGGAGTGGTGCTTTGGCTAGATGACTGAAAGTCTTCATTAAAACACATTCTCTCTCTCTCTCTCTCTCTCTCTCTCTCTCTCTCTCTCTCTCTCTCTGGATAGGGTTTCTCTCTGTATCCATGGCTGTCATGGAACTTGATCAGACTGGCCTCCAACTCAGAGATCTGCCTTCCAGGTACCACCAAGCCTCACCTTCATTAACTTTTATGGGAAGAGGCAACAGTGAGACCGTACACAGAGGTAGATTCCAACCTTTTGGCTAGAAGGCAATAGTGTTCCCTGAATGGACCTTCATTGCCTCTGTAAACATGGCCCAGTCCAAAGAAGTAACTGAAATTATTTTGAAAATGAGTGGGCTGAAATTGGAAAATAGATATAAACCATTTCAACCATGAAACTATAGAGATCGAGTTCCAAGGGGTTCCAACGGCTGATGAACAGGAGTTTCAATTCATATATATACATACATATAGCCTCCAGGCAAAGATGCTCCTTGAGGTAAGGCTAACAAAATAGAGCTCCTTCTGCCACTCCTGGCTGGTGAATCAACAGTATTCCCAGAACTGTTCCTTTCAGGGTGTCTCTTTCCTAAATCTGCCTCACCCATTTTCATCATTCCCCCTCTGAAGAGGTAACCTAACTGCCTTTAGTTCAGAAGGAGTGTTGGGGGGGGTGCTTAATTTATGCTACTTCTTTTATGTGAGCTGGTCATTAGCCCATCTTTATTGGTTTTTCGAGACAGGGTTTCTCTGTGTAGCTTTGCACCTTTCCTGGATCTCACTCTGTAAACCAGGCTGGTCTCAAAACTCAGAGATTCGCCTGCCTCTGCCTCCTGAGTGCTGGAATTAAAGGCATGTGCCACCACTGCCCAGCCCCATCTGAGTTTTTATATCGGTGCTGAAGACTAGACTCAGGTTCTCATGCTAAAGTTACGTCTTCTTTAATTTATTGTGCTTAAGAAATCTATAAAACTTAATCCCAGCACTCAGGAAGCAGAGGCAGGCAGATCTCTATGAGTCTGAGGCCAGCCTGGTCTACAGAGTGAGTTCCAGGAGAGCCAAGGCTACACAGAGAAACCCTGTCTCAAAAAATCAAAAGAAAAAAATTCTATAAAACAAAAATGCCTGAAATCTCTAAGTCCTACTTGCCTAAGGACAGGTAACTTCCTGGAATTCTGGGGGCTTCTGTGCATGTAGGATAGATAACACGCCACGTGCTTTTGCTTCCATAAATAAGATATTGGTTGCTCTAACTACAGGATAAGCTTGATTAAAGGTGGGCTGGAGGTACTTAGGCAGGAGGTAGGTTAGGATGTATGATTGCCCCCAACTGGACAAAGGTGGGAAGTGCATAGCCTTGTGGGTTTTGCCTTTACGTGCATCTGACTAATCTTATTTTTTGGTGCCAATATTCTGGCAATGCTGGGTATGGCCAGTGTCCTGGCCCGTATTTAATAAAGCTTGCTTCAAATTTGGCTCATAATTTGTAGTGGTCTTATTCTTACCTAGTTGGAATCAATGTTCCCCAGCACCAAATAATGTTTTAAATACCTACTATGCATTAAGTATGTTGTTAGGTTCCTAAGTTTACAAAACATAGTAAGGTTATTATCACAAAATATTACTGTTTTGTGAACTTTGGGGGGATGAGCAAAAAACGTCTTCACCGTAGATCAGGCTCCAATGACAGACCCAAGTATCCACCAAAGCCCAACATGAGGAACCACTGAGTTCCTTGGACTTATTCACAGAGCACAAGTGAGGGCTTATTTATGGGAGTATGGGTGACACAGAAGCATCTGGATGATCAAAAAAAAAAAAAATCTCACTTCAGCGTGGATGATAGCTTTGCCACAGCTATAGAGATGGATTCCTTCCCTCAGTGAACTGGTCACACTCTACATACTCTAACCACTCCTGAGACTAACATGCCACAAAAAATTACAGACAAGTTGACAGAAATGTACAGGAGGGAATGGATGAGGTCTCAGGTGAGACTAGGATGGCCATCCCCAACCCTTCCTTTTAGTAAGGAATGTCAACAGGCACTATTTCAAGGATGGCTCACCAACAATCACAGCTGCTTGGATGGAGATGTCATGTATGTTATGCTTGGAATGTTCTACAATTACCTCCAAACTCTCCAAACTAGGGTATTATTCAGACATGTACTCAAATTATTAGGACCTGAGACATGCTACTGTAAGACCTGCTATGAAGTATTAATTGGGATCAGAGAGACAGCTTAGCAGTTAAGAGCACTTCCTGCTCTTTCAGAAGTTCCAAGTTTGATTCCAATAGCCCATATGGTGGCTCACAATCATATGTAACTCTATTTCCGGGAATCTATGACCCTCTTTCTGCCTCCAGAGGCACCAGGTATGCATGCAGTACACATACACATGTGCAGGCAAAATACCCGTACACATAAAATAAACAAACAGTTTTGTTTTAGAGATTCAAAAGTCTATGAAAGATGCACTGAGGGAGTGCTTTCCCAGGTCTTTTCAGAGCACATACTTTTACTTTCTGACAGAATCCCATATTTTAAAAATCCAGGTCTTTCAGTACAAATTAATTAAAAAGTTCTAGGGAGAGAAGCAAATAAATGCCACCAAATTAGATCTGCCAGAAAAGAAGGATTAAGAACGCCTGGATAGACTGGGAAATGCACCTGCATACCTTACAGAGAAAACCAAATGAACTTTCAAATTGCAGAATCTGCTGCTGGAGGTTAAATGACAGGGTTCTACAGGAAAGCTGTGTTCTGTTTAGCTACTTATTTATTTATTTATTTCAGCTCTGATCTTTCCCTCACTGTGTTTGTACCATTTCAGCATATAGAAGAAGGAAACTGTAGAGGGCAAGCAGAAGAGTGTTTCTAAACCTCAGTTTGCCTTCTTTCTTCTTACCACTCTTAGTGATGGGCAAGAGCAGCAGAGTGTTTTCCCCCACATCATGTCAGTTAATCTTGCACATTGTCCATAACATCAAATGTCCATATACAGATTATGAATATTAAATGTAGAGAAGTTAAGATATCTTATTGTGTGAAATAGGGTTTCAGGATTTTCATTGTTCAGGGACACATATTATTTGAGTTGTATTTTTTAGAATAATTTCTAATGCATTAAGCAACCTCTATGAAAACAAATCTTTCAAGTATCTTAATTATGTTGAATAAACAGAATGGGACCATTAGTATTTTCTCTTAGGGAGTTAGAATTTTTACATTTATTTTATTTTGGGGTGTGTGTGTGTGTGTGTGTGTGTGTGTGTGTGTGTGTGTATGTGTGTCTGTGTGTCTGTGTGTGTCTGTGTGTGTGTTTCATGCATGGATGTCTGTGCATCACATGCATGCCTAGTGTCTGGAGAGGTGGATTATCCTGGAAGTAGAGTTACAGATGATTGTGAAACATCAAGTGCCTGCTGGGAATTGAGCCCCCCATTCTTTGCAAGAGCAACTAGTGCTTTTAACCACTCCAGTCCCTGTAGTTGTTGACAACATATTATTACAAAATCGAGGACATTTTGTATAAAATTCACAAATTTGTGTTCCAAGTCTACTAATGGTTCCAGGAAGGCATTTTGTATAGCTGACTTGGTCTACCTATGTACACATACTGAAACAGAAAATTGAAACATTAATATTACACTAATTGAAATATTCTTGTATCTTTTTCTCAGAATTAGTATGACTAACTTGGGGGCCTAAATAATCCAAAATTTCCTCAACTGTTGAAGTAATGGAGGTATAGATAATTATAGATCATTAATTAATTACACACCTAAAAAGCTATAGGTTAATAGAAAATTAACTGTTCTTACTCTTATGTTTGCAGTTAAAACAGCACATATGTTGTATAACTTTGTCACAAATACTGTCAAATAAAACTCGGTCACCTTTAGAGGTTTTTTTTCCCTTTGCTTTACAGGAAGTCTTTTTGTTCAACTTCATTTTTAAAAAATGTCAGTGGATTTTATTTACAATGGAAACCTCTTAGGTACATTTTTCTTTCCCGCTGAACTACTGTGAGTGAAAAGTCCAGGTTTTCCATTTGTATATTGATAGCAGAGAAGACACTTGAGGACTCTCACTTTTTCTTTATGAACACAAACAGGTTTAGGGCTGTTATCAACCCATGTGGCTGCTGCTCTGCATTTTCTTCTTCTAGTGCTTGCAAAGCCTTTATCATGCTACCTTTCAGAGCCTTATATTTGCATTTAAAAATTCAAATTCAAGTGATCATCCCCTTATCTATTATATCCTGTGAATCAGAGCCAACTTGTGTAAATGGCAAGGTTGTTTGCTGGGTGGAAGAATTAATTGACCTGACAACCTGGGCAAATGTTACCAGCTACCCCATCGGCTAGGTTGGAAGAATCTGGTTGTCGCTGCCTCTGAACAAATCCCATGTAGAATTGTTACCTTAATATTTTCAAATGTGATTGAACAAAAAGAAGGAAAGAAAAATGAAGATATTTGGGTTAAAAGCAAAGTCCTTATATGTCCAATGAGAAGACATTGTTTTTTAAAGGTGGGTATTGTTTGCAGCATTTAATTAGTTAGAAATATTAAGGCAAATGAAGTTAAATGAAATAGAGATATTCAAAACTGTCGCTTAGAGGTACCAGGTGTATTACTTGAACATTTGTATGTGTTGGGAGAAAGACCTATAGTGATGTTTTGTTTGTATTGAAATGTGATTTTATTTGTATGTCAATAAAGTTGCCTTGAGGTCAGAGCAAGCCAGAGCAGAAGCTGAGCAGTAGTGGGGCACGCCTTTAATCCCAGCACTTGGGAGGCAGAGCTAGGCGGATCTCTGTGTGTTCAAGGACAGAGCCAGCATGGCAGACACACGCCTTTAATCTCAATACCAACCATAGAAGACCTGGAGGTCTGTACAAACAGGCAGTGACGAGGAGGTCATGTGGCTGGGTTTACAACCAATGAGAGAGGAGAACAGAAAGTTTTTAAATAAACAGGACGCACAGAAGTAGGTCTCTGGCAGAGAGGAAGAACCGCAGAAGCAGTGAAGGGTAAGGTTTTCCGCTTTTGCACTGACCTCTGCAATGGCAGAGTAAACAGAAAGGAGGCAAAAACCCACCCACTCCCACACTCACACCCTCCAGTATAGAAGGAGCAGGTGAAAACGACAATGCACTCTGCCACACAAGCAAACAGCTCTATAGGAAATAAAAATAAAAATAAAAAGCTATAGCATGCTGAAGAGGATGTACCGAACAAGTTCTGGAAACATGCTGTGTCTTCTTGCACAATCAGATCTTTCCTGTGCAGTAATTGCATGCTGTGTTGTTGCCATTTCTGACACCCTTTATCCTTTATGTAGACACAGATTTCATCTACTGTCATTATCATGTACTTCCTGCTTTCAGTATTCCCTTTAATATTTCTTATAGTGACAGCCTGTGAGGGGCAGGTTCTTCGAGCATTTCTGTATCTAAAATATGTTTTGCCTGCAATTTTGAAAGGTAGTTTCTTTACATTTGTTGGTTTTTGTTTGTTTGTTTGTTGAGATGGGGTTTCCATGTATAGCTCTGGTTATCTTGGAACTCATACATCCTCCTGCCTCTGCCTCCTGAATGCTGGGATTAAAGGAATGCACTATCACGCTCACCCTTTAAATTTTTTCATTTTAGCTGTATGGATGTTTTGACAGCATGTCTGTGCACCATATAAGTGCAGTACACACAGAGGCCAGAAGCGGGCATCAAATCACCTAAATGCATAACATTGTGAGTTGCCATGTGGATTCTAGGAGCTGAACTCCAGTTCTCTGCAAAAGCAGCCAGCGCTCTTAACTGCTGAGCCATCTTTCTAGCTCCTTGGAAGATACTTTCATTGGCTATATAAATGGGTTGTTTGTCGTTCATTTGCTCTTGTATATTAAATATGTTTTTCTTCTATTTCTTGCCCTCATAGTCTCTAATGAAAAATCTACTCTAGCATTTGGTAGCTCACACCTTTAATTCCAATACTTGAAAGCAGAGGTAGGTAGATTTCTCGGGGTTCAAGGCCAGCTTAAACTGCATAGCAAGTTCCAGGTCTGCAGAGTGAGATCCTTACTTTAAATAAATACAGAAACAAAACAAAATGAAAAATCCTTATCTTTTTCCAATGTGCATAGTGTTTTTTTTTCTTCAACCAGTTTGTAATTTTCTCTCTTGAAGCATTCATTTTAAACAAATTCATTACATATGTTGGTATACTCCTCATGCTCCTTTGTGGTTGGGATATGTTGACCTCATTGAACTCAAACACATTAACTATGAAATATTTCTGGCTACCATTCCCTCAAATATTTTGTCTACCCCTTTCTAAGAACATACACTTATTGAGTTACTTGGTATGGTCTTTCAGTTCATTGATCATATAAGTTAATTTGGGGCACCTATGACCAAAATTCCTACCAGAAAGAACCTAAAGTGAGAAATTATATATTTTGGCTTACAATTTTAGAGATTTCAGTCTATTTCCGAGGTTTTTGGCTGCATTGATTATGGGCCCACTATAAAGTATAGTATCATGGTGGTGGGAATGTATGGATACTGTTCACCTTATTGGAGAAAGAAATCAAGAGATGAGATTAAGGGGGCAAGAACCTCATTTTCTCAAGGAGATGCTACCTGATAATGTCCCCATCCCTTCTCAAAACAGTATCACCAGCCAAGACCCAAATATTCAACAATTGAGACCATGAGTGACAGTTCTTATCTAAACCAAAATATTTATATACTTTCTTTTCTAATTTTATAAACTTATTGCTATGTTTCATACTGAATTATAAATATTTATATGTCAAGTTACCCAGTATCTACTATTTGGGTCTCTGCTATCAATATCCTCTAGTACATTCTAAACCTCAGACATGGGTTTTATCTCCAGAAGAAGAATTTGCTCTGCCTTTTCACTTTGTATATCTGTAAGGTTTTTTAAGATTTATTTTTACTTTATGTGTGTGAGTGTTTTGCATGCAGGTATGTCTTTGTGCCATATGTCTTCTGTAGATGAAAGCTAAAAGAGGGTATCAGATCCTGTGTAACTGGAGTTACAAATAGTTTGAAGCAACCATGTGGGTGCTTAGAACTGGGCCTGGGTCCTCTGCAACTGCCACAATTTCTTTTAACCACTGGGCCATTGCTCCAGTCTCTATCTAAACTTTTAAGTATATGAAATGTATTATTTTAATATCCTACTCTGCTAATTCTAGTCTTGGCATCATTTTTAGTTTGGTGTTGATGAAGTGATTGGCTGATTTCATTATTTTGTATTGACTTTTCCTATTTTGTTATATTTATGCTAATTTTTAAATGGATACTAGACATTATATTTTCCTTGTCTAAAGTTTGGTATTTTTGCTAATAATTTGGCCTTTTTGAGTCTTTCTGTTAGTATTAGTTATGCAATATTTGAGTAGTGAACATTTTAGGAATAATTAATATCCATTATTCAGTTAATACTTACGTTTGTTCAACCCATACCCCATGAATCTTGAGGTTTTCTACTCTCTTGCTTGCAGGCACCACTCCTGACCATACATGTCATGCACTACAAACTCTAGTTCCTCAATTTTTTTTGCCTCAGCTTAGCATCTCTTCATTATATATAAGTATAAATCAGTATTCTTCAGAATATTCCTAGGGGACCCTCTACAAATCTCTATGATTTTGTCTGTCTATGGCTCTTTCCAAGCCATAGTACTTTACTATGAATTTAAGTTCTCAGCCTTCATAACCTCTTAACTCTATATTCTCCACTGAGTTTCCCAGGCCTTATCTGGATTGTCCCTTCATGCAGCACGACCTGAAAGTTCATATCGTAAATAACAGAATTCCATTGATTTTACCCACTGTGTGTTCATTTCAAGTGGGAGAATAGATCTGGTGGTTGTTATTCTTTCTTGTCCATGAACAGAAACCCTTCCCTCCTTGTAAAAGTTTGAATGCCATGTTATTTCTAGGGAAGTGAGGGGTACTCATTGAGAAAAGTTGCAGTTACCCCAGGCTCAGGGAATCCTGGGAAGAGAAGGTAGAAAGATTGTAAGAGCCAGAAGACCAGGAAACCTGCTGTGAGATTATGTTTTCTAGGTATGACAGAGACGGTTCACCATGAAACCTCAAGGGCATGGCTGCCTAAACAAAAACTGAATAAGAACAACACCAACAGCCATGCTAATGAAGAAGGGAAAAATTCCATGGGGTGTCTTAGCTAGGGTTTTTATTGCTGTGAAGAGACACCATGACCATGGCTATTTTTTTTTATAAAGAAAACATTTAATTGGGGTGGCTTGCTTATAGTTTCAGAGGTTCAGTCCATTATTATCATGATGGGGATCATGGCAGTATACAGGCAGATGTGGTGCTGGAGCTGAGAGTGCCACATCTTGCAGGCAACAGGAAGTTAACTGACTGTCACACTGAGGGATGATTGAGTAAAAGAGACCTCAAAGCCCACCCCCACAGTTACACACTTCCTCCAACAAAACCATGCCTCCTAATAGTGCCACTCCCTTTGGGGGCCATTTTCTTTCAAACCACCACAGGGTCCTACCCCTATATAAAGAATCACAGACTCTTTGTTTAATTATAGCTGAGAGCTAGAAAATTAGTCTTCCCCAGGCAGAAGCTGCATAATTGGTTATTCAATACAAAGTGGTAAGCCCAGAAACTATATATATGCAACACCAAACAGAATCAGCCGGTTGCATGTATATACTAATGCATTTACATAGATATGAAACAATAACAACAAAATAGATGCCATAGATTTGAGAGGGAGGTATGAGAGGGGTTGGTGGGTGGAAAGCAATGGAAGGAAATGGTGTTTTTTAACTTAAAAAAAGAAAATTAATTTTTAAAAATAAAAAGCTGCAGTTACTCGATCTTTTATTTATTCATCAACATTTTATGTTTATGTGTATGTGTGGGTGCCCGCATGTATGTGTACCATGTGCCTATCTAGTGCCCACCGAGGTCAGAAAAGAAAATGGGATCACCAAGAACTGGAGTTACAGGCAGTTGTGAGCTGCTTGGAACTGAACTCAGGACGTCTGCAAGAGCAGTCAGTGCTTTTAACCACTGAGTCATCTCTCTGGCCTCCTCAGTGACCTTTTGAAACCTATGACACTGGCATTAAAACAGTAAACACAAAGAAAGAGGGTACCTATTGCTGCTTGATATGATGGAGAGTTATAATTGCTGATAACATTGTTCTGTGCCTGGCTCGGTGTATAAGCCATGTATCCACAATAGTATCCACTAATTTGGGAAGCCCCTTTTGTCCTGGGACTGAGGAAGACCTAGCCCAGATGGTGAGATCTTCCCAGTAATAACCATCACCATTTATATGTCTATATATTTTTAAATAGTTTTCATAGCTGTTCGCATTTTATTTGACCCTTTATGAGTCTGTAAGGCAGTAGAAAATTAGATATTGTCAAACCCAGTCACAGAGAGATTAAATGATATGCCTGATCACATCAGTAGCAAGTGTCAGAACAATGCCTGGCACTCAAGCTGCTGAATTCCAAGTGTAAGGCTCTGACCCCCTATCTTATGACTCACTAATGGCCTGGAAAGATAGAATTGGCATATCAGAGCTAAATCAGGGAAGTTAAACAAAGCAAAGACTAGAATCTACTGCTGCAGCAATCCCATGGAAACATGGGGGAGTTGTCCTCTTCTAATATATTTTAATATAATGCAAAATCAGGCCCCAGCTGGATGGGAGAGCTTGTTTTCCTCCTTAGCCATCATGCATTATTCATGTGGGGTGACCTCACTTACATGTCACAGGCACATTGTGATGACAGAAGCTCCTTTGGTGCTGGCTGCTTTCTTGTTGTCTACATCGGGTCTACAGTCTCTGCTTTACATTCTGCTGCTGAGATTGTCACTCTCCTGTGGTAATGAGCTAAAACGAGTGTTTAATCACTGCAGTTATCCCTCATTTCCAGCAATGCCTTTATGTACTCAGCCTTGTCTTTTGCCTTCACAAGGAATCCTGTTTAATTTGCTGAATCCATGGGTTTCATTCCTCATTGTACCTTATGCTTGGTAAGACGTTCCGCTCAGGAGATGGCCATAGGCTAAGTGATTGATTTCTCCATCAACGGATAACTGCTCTAACGTGAACGATCCAAGGCTTGTGTTCTTGGACTCAAATAGGAAGTCTGACTGGACTACTTCAGAATCTATCTTTACCTTTATTTTATATTTTCCTTCCCTGTTTCTCCCACTTAAAGAGCTAGACTACACAGTAAGAGAATCAAATTATCTTCCTGGTATCCTGAAAATGTCTGGCTGCCAAAGAATTCTTCACTTTAAGAGGGAACAGGAAATTTTTGACAGAAACTGATTCTAAAACTGGACATCACAAAAGGAAACTTCCATTAGGAAATTTTCTTCACAAGGATACAATACTAATAATGCTGCCAAAGTTACTATGGTGGACTAAATGTACAAAAAGGTTTCACAGATCTCTTGTTTGGTTTTTTAAGGAATGATCTTTGAATATTCTTAGTCAAGTCCTGAGGCTGTGCATATACACAACTGACTCCTTCACAATTTTTAAAATACGTTTGCACTTAAACAGTACTCTAAAAGAAGACAATGCCGTTTGTTTTATGCAAAGACTAAGGCAGGGTTTTTATACATTTCAGCAAAAATCTTTCTGCAACACTAAGGCTATTGTTTAATAAGTACAAAAGGCACACAGATCAAGGGTTGTTCTGGAGATTTCTGAAAACTGAACTCTAAACCTAGATGACAATTTCATGGCCTGCCTTTCCCATTCATGTTTCACCTTGATTTCCACAGTTGTAATGGGGTGATTTCTTCAGTTCTTGTTTAGGCAGACATTGAGGAAGTGATTACAGTTATTTTCTCATGGAAAGGAAGAACACACTAACATCAGCTTTATGAAATAATATACTGGGGCTGGAGAGATGGCTCAGTGCTTCATAGCACTGGCTGCTTTTCCAGAGGACCCTAGTTCAATTCCCAGCATCTACATGGCAACTCACAACTGTCTGTAACTCTAGTTCTAGGATCCTGACACCTTCTTCTGACCTCTAAAGGCACCAGAAAAACATATGGTGCATATACATACATGCAGACAAAACACAAACATACACATACAATAAAAATGTTTTTCAAATTAAACAAAAAAGAAATAAGATGTCAGAACACCACCTCAGTGTACAGTACCCAAACTTCCAAAATGAGACACAGAAAATGAAAGACAAATATATATATATATATATATATATATATATATATATGTTTTTTCTTTATTTTTGAGAATTTCATACTTTTATATAATGAAATATGAACACATACACCCCTTTTTCCCACTCCAACTTCCCAGATATTATCCCCCAAATCCCAATCTTAGCTTCATGCCTCAAAAAAAAAAAACAAAAAAAAAAAAACTAAGTACAATTAGTGCTGACCATATGCACATGAGTATGGGGTCATCTGCTGGAGCCAGTGGCCACATTCTCAATAAAGAATAACACCACCTCCCCCAGCAACTCTCCACTGCCAGTAACTCCTTTATAAAGGGAGGGGCCTAGATAGCATCTACCCTATCTATACAGAGATTTGGTGCGGTTTAATTTTGTGCAGGTCTTATATACATACAGTTGCTATGGAGTCCTAGAGAATCTGATAGCAACCAGTTAACATGTTTATCTATGATGAGAGCTTAAAATGAAGAGATACTTGAATATGTCAAGTGATGAAGTTTATAGTGGTTTCCTATTGTACCTGTAAAAATAATATCACAAGCTTAGCAGTTTATGCAACACAAGTGTGGCATCTAACAGCTTCTGAGGTCAGAAATTTAAAGAGGATTTTGCTGGGCTAAAATCAAGCTCTCAGCAAAAATTCACCCTTCCTTTCTCCAGAAATCAGAGGCTGCCTACAATGCCTTTGCTTCGGGCCCCTTCCAGCCTCAAAGCTAGAAGTAGATGTTAAAAGCTTTCCCATGAACACACCTATCGGATTCTGCCTCTGCTTTTCTTTTTGTGAAAAGGTTGAACTGGCTTGATTAGTCCAAGATAATCTCTTTAATCCCACCTACTTAGCAACCTGAATTCCATCTGTGTCTTCATTGTTCCTTGCTATGTAGCATAGTTACAGATTCTGGAGGTAAAGACATTGACATTGTTGGAGGGCCATCACTCTGCCTAGCACAGAGGTGGCTTCTTTCAACAATTTTATTTGACAGCTGAAGCACAAAGAGTAAAAATAAGTAGACTTCCTAGTTAGTGATAATAGTAGTCTCAAAGTCACTCTTTTCTCTTTGTGTTACCATTAAAATCTAATAATAGCAAGAATACCATGAGGCCCCTAACATTCTCTTCAGTTCAGATTCAACCTCTCAAACCTCATCCCTAGCCTGTATCTGATATTCCAGAAGTAGTACCTGTACAAGAGTTAAAACGTCCTTTCCAATACTAGTTCAAGAAAAGCCTGAGAGCAATGTAACTTTCCATGTAAATCAAGCCACTCTTGAGGGTGCCATTGAGATTAGGAAAGAACACGATTTGCGCCATGTCTAACCCTTCATATTGTAGGTGTCCTGTGCTTTCTGCAAGTATGGAGCCTGAAAGGAAGCTGTGCCAGTTCCCCGCAAAGCCTTTGCCTTAACACCTTTCCTGTTCCTAGAAGATGCTATTAAACATCCTAGCAGAAAATTTCCACTCTTGTTCCTGAATGCTAATCAAACCTTGCACAATTCAAGGTCAAGATCTGGAATGAATCCATGTTTATGACTTTATAATATTGAAAATGCACCCTTCTCCTTGATTTCTATCTTCATTCTCCTCATCACCCCACCCACTCTTTTAGCTTGCTTTCCTTCATATTGCTATTTCTCCTCCAGGCTAGAATAATGCCTTGCCAAAACAAAGGATGCTTTAATACTTGTAGATTGAGCTAATAAATGTAAGAGAGAATGAATGAATGAATGAATGAATGAATGAATGAGCTGGTGAGACAACCTTATATCTATCTAGTATTTCCTTAAGTGTGTGTGTGTGTGTGTGTGTGTGTGTGTGTGTGTGTGTGTGTTGCCTGAATGTTTGTCTGTGCATCATGTGTGTGCTTGGTCTCTGCAGAGGCCCAAATAGAATACTGGCATTGGATCCTCTGGAACTGGGGTTACATAGAGCTGTGAGCTGCCATTGTGGGTGCTGGTAGAGCAGCCAGTACTCTTGACTGCTGAGCCATCTCTCTAATCTTAGGACCCACTTTTCTTAATCTCACATTTGAGGTCATCTAAAATGAAAATTGACAAACTCTCCATCTTTGTCATCTGCTGCTCTAGTGCTCCTGTTATGTCCTCATCCCTTCTGTGCTGGTAAGTTTTTGTTAACTCCACACAAACAAGTCACCTACAAGGAGGGAAATTCAATTGAGGACTTGACTCCAAAAGACTGGTCTATGGTCATGTCTGTGTGGCATTTAGTTTTATTGTTGGATGATATGAGAGGGTCCAGCTTACTGTGTGTTGTGGGGAGTGGCACTCCTGGGCAGGGGGTTTGGGAAGGTATGAGAAAGGTAGCTGATGTGAGCCTGTAGGCAAGACCATAAGCAGATTTCCTTTCTTCCTCAGGAACTACATGAGTTCCTTCTCTGATTTCCCCCGGTGATGGATAGTGTTTTAGTTAGGGTTTCTATTGCTGTGAAAAGACACCATAACCATGGCAACTCTTCTAAAGGAAAATATTTTATTGATGTGGCAGCTTACAGTTTCAGAGGCTTAGTCCATTATCATCATGGCAGGGAGCATGGTGGCATGCAGACAGATGTGGCACTGGCTACATCTTGATATGAAAGTTATAGGAAGTCAGCTCAGACATTGGGTGGTATCCTGAGCATAGGAAACATCAAAGCCTGCCACCTACAGTGACATACCTCCTCTGACCAGGCAATAACCACTCAAACAAGGCCATACCTCTTAATAAAGCCACTCCGTATGAGTTTATAGGAGCCAATTACATTCAAACTATCATACTCTACTTCCTGGTCCCCATAAACTTATAATACTATCATAATGCAAAAGCACTTAGTCCAAATTCAAAAGTCCCCATACTCTATTACAGTCCCAAATATGTTTAAAACTCTTAAAGTTCAAATTCTCTTCTGAGATTCAAGCAATCTATTACTGTAATCCCCTATAAAATAAAAATTAAAAAAAAAACAGATCATATTCTTCCAACATATAATGGCACAGGATATACATTACCATTCCAAAACACAGGTAAGGGACCATAGTGAGGAAATACTGGACCAAAGGAAGACTGAAAACCAGCTGGGCAAATTCCAAACTCTGCATCTCCACATCTGATGTCAAAATGCTCTGCCTCTCTGCCCTCTCCTGGTTTTGCTTTTTTTTTTTTTTTTTTTTTTTTGACCTGAGGATCAAACACAGGGGCTTGAAATGCTCTACCACTGAGCTAAATCCCCAACCCTCCTCTTACATTTTTCAAGATAGGGTTTCTTTGTGTAACAGCCCTGGCTGTTCTGAAACAGCTGTGTAGACCAGTCTGGCCTTGAACTCAGAAATCTTCCTGCCTCTGCCTCCTGAGTGCTGGGATTAAAGGCATGGGGCACCACACCTGACACTCCTTGGTATTCCTTAACTTTGAATATTTAAAGTAACGTTGTGACATCCCTATCCTCTCACCTTCGTTGATTTGAGCTTTTACATGTTTTTTCTTTTTTCTTTTTTTATTTTTGGTCATTTGTAAGAGTTTATATTTTAGAGACTTTAACCTTTCATAATTTATAATATATCTGGGACTGAAACTTATGTCCTCTGCAAAAGCAATATATTTGCTTAACTACTGAGCCATCTCTCCAGCTCCCAATCTTTGTTGTTTTGTGAAGCAGGGTCTCAGTTTGTAGCCTAGGTTGTCCTGTAGCTCACTGGGTAGCCCAGGCTGGCCTTGGACTTCTTGATCCCCTTCTCCCACTTCCCAAAGGCTAGGATTGCAGATGTGTCCACCCTGCCTGCTCTTTAAACATCGTAAGTTGCTTACATATTTGGAGATGAGGAGAACATGCAGATGGGAAGAAAGCGAATTACCCATTTTGGAATGGACAGATCAGGAAGGGATGTGGTGGACAAGTGTGTGTGCTGCTTTTGGTGAGCGGCTCAGCTACAGCAGTGCAGCTTACTCAGGCTTATTGCTCATGCATGTGGGTCTTTCCTGAGCTGCTTGGGTTTCCATACAGCATGGTGGCTCCTTCTAAGAGAGGACCATCCTGAGAGCAAAGTGAAAGAGCAAGACTTTATGGTCTAGCCTTAGGTAAATACTGCCTCACATCTACCACTTTCTGTGTGTTGAGATAGAGTCTCTCTGGAATCAAGGGGAGGGCACATAGACTTTATCTCTAGACTTGGCTATGGAGACATTCTAGAAGACTCTGGGACAGATAATGGGGTTACTGTCTTTAGAGGGTCCATTATGCCAGTGAGAGTCATCTATGTTGTAAGGTAGTCATTATTTTCTAGGTTTTGCTTTTTTTTTTTTCAAACATGGATCTCATATAGCACAGGCTGTGTAACCACAGCTGACCTGATCTGATGCTCTCGCTTCCACCTCTACAGTGCTAGAATTACAGGCATGCACCATCACCTGTCAGCTTACTTGCTTACTTTTTAAATTGCTGTATAGTTTCCCTCCCCCCCGACCCCTGCCCCATTTCCCTTCCTTCCTCTCCTCCCTCCCTCCCTCCCTCTGGTTTCTTGTGTAGCCCAGGCTGCCTTCAGACTCATTATGTAGCCAAAGCTGGTTCTTCTGACTCCATCTCACAAGTACTGGTGTTAGCTGTATGCCACCATCTAGGAAGTAAATAATCGTTCTGTCTGCCTGCCCCCAAGGGGTCTACATAGCCCCCACTGGCCTGGAACTCACTATGTACACCAGTCTAGCTACAAACTCACCGAGATCTGCCTGCCTCTGCCTCCTGAGTGCCGGAATTTAAAAATGTGTGCCACAACACCTGGCTTGTCGGCTTCCTTTTGTGACAGTTTCACTGTTTAGTGTACACTGGCTTGGGATTTTGTAGCCCAATCTGGGTTAGATCCCATGATTCCCTGACTCTGCCTCTAATACTGTCGTTGCAGGCAGACACTACCACTCTTAGAAAATTATTGTGTGATATTTCATTGAGTGTGTATAGTCCAATTTATGTATCTGCACTTCTATTAGTTATCTGTAGTCTTGGCCATGTCGGGGAGCTGCTGTGAATGGGTTTCTCTGTGTAGTTTTGGTACCTGTCCTGGATCTTGCTCTATAGACCAGGCTGGCCTCGAAATCACAGAGATCTGCCTGGCTTTGCCTCCGGAGTGCTGGGATTAAAGGCATGTACCACAGCTGCCAGGCACTCCTGTAAATGTCTTTATCCAAGTCTCTTGGTGAATGAAAGCCACCTTCTATCATCAGTGTTGATTTGAAGAATTTAAACACTCACACACATACACACACACACACACACACACACACGCAATTAAGTCTTTTCCCTCTTCCAGTCTGTCAGGTATTGTAGCTATAAGTACTTGAATAGGTAAATCTGTCAGTATTTTTAAAACTTTTATTCACTTATTTTATGTGTGTGTTTGTGTGTGTGCATGCAAGTATGTGTGCACATGTCCCTCAGTGCATGTGTGGCATTCAGGGGACAGCTGGTGAGAGTTGGTTCTCTCCATCTACCACTTGGATTCCAGGGACTGAACACAGGCAATCAGACTTAACCACAATCACCTTTACCCACTGAGCCATTTTGCTAGCCAACTCCTTTCAGCTCTGTTGACTGAAACACACTTCTTTCTCTTGGGCTGTTTCCACTCTCTGATAGCAGCTTTCATTAGCAGGTATCCCACAGCTCTGGCATCTATAACATCTTGGGGTCTCCAAGGCAATCCATGCTTCAAGTTCACAGTTTCATTCAATGGCTTCTTTAGGCTTCCATTCAGGGACACCCATGACATGTGCCTGGCCTGGATGGATTTCCTTAGGTGAGGAGGCAAATCCCATAATCCCTTTCTTCTACTCATGACTCTAAAGTCAGAACCACATTGTGCTATTTGTTGAAGCTGTAACATAGCACCCTAGTTCAATTACATCTTCACCAGCTTTCTGTCCTTTACTACCTCAATTTAGCAGTCCTGGAACTCATTCTGTAGACCAGGCTGGCCTCAAACTCAGAGATCTGCCTGTCTCTGCCTTCTCAGTGCTGGGATTAAAGATGTAAAAGTGTGCCCCACCACACCCAGCACTAAGCTTTTCTTTAGTTCTTTTCACAAGTTGGAAATTTAGCTGGGTGGGATCTTGCCCTGATGTCACCACACCCTTTATTTCATCTCTTAATCTGGTTATCTCCTTGAACACAGGACTTAGCTCCATTCCACTGAACTCCATTCCTTTCTCCTCAAATTTCACATTTTGTAATTTACCGTACTCAGCTTGTTCCTTTTCATTATGATTCTTCACTAGAGTTACCACTAATAACCACATAACAGAGTCAATACTAGGCTGTTTTGAGATTTCCTCTGCCAACAAAATTAATCCAAAACTCTTTACCTTAGTCTCAGGAAGACTCTCCAGACAAGGGCAAAAGACAGCCATTTTTTTCACCAAAATATCACAAGAATGATCTCTAAGCAACATACTAAAATTCTTCTCTTCTTAACACCACTGTCTTCCATGCACCTACTAGTATGGCCCGTTAGACAGCACTTAAAGCATTCTACTGATTTCCTAACCTGAACTCCCAAAGCCCAAATAAAAACATGGTCAGGCGTATCACAGCAATACCACACAGTCCCTGGTACCAATTTCTGTCTTAGTTAGGGTTTCTATTCCTGTCAAGAGACACCATGACCACAGCAACTCTAATTTATTTATGTATATATTTATTTGTTTGTTTGTTTATTTAAATATTTATATTTTTCTCCATTTTACAAACCATCCCCAGTTCCTCCCCTTCTCCTCCCCTCATTCCCCTCCCTTACCCACCCCTCAGAGTGGGTAAGGCCTCCCTTGGGTAGTTGAGGCAGGGCCTAGCCCCTCCCCATTGCATCAAGACTGAGCAAGGTATCCCACCATAGGTAATGGGCTCCAAAAAGCCAGTTCATGTACCTTGTATAAGTCCTGGTCCCACTGCCAGTGTCCCCACAAACATGGCAACTCTTTTTTTTTAATCTTCTACCATTTTATTTTATAATTTATTTTAATTTTACATATCAGCCACGGATTCCCCTGTCCTTCCTCTTCCTGTCCCCCAGCCCACCCACCCCCATCTCCTTCAGGGCAAGGACTCCCCTGGGGATTCAGCTCAGTCTGGTAGATTCAGTCGAGGCAGACATGCAACTCTTTTAAATGAAAATGTTTAACTGAGATGATGGCTCACAGTTTCAGAGTTTCAGCCTATTATTGTCATGGTAGGGTGGGGCATGATGGCATGCAGGAAAACATGGTACTGGAGAAGTATCTGAGAGTCCTATATCTTGCAGGCAAAAGGAATTCAACTAAGACACTGGGTGGTATCCTAAGCATAGGAAACCTCAAAGCCCGCCCCTACAGTGACACACTTCCTCTAACAAGGCCATACCCGTCTGCTCCAACAAAGCCACACCTTCTAATAGTGCCACTCCCTATGAAATTATGGAGGCCAATACATTTAAACTACCACAGACAGTTACCTGGAAGTATAAGATGAAATAAACCTTTTCATTGGTCATTGTTTTATCACAGTCACAAAGAAGCATACTAAGGCACCATCCCTCTTCCTTCTATAGCTACATCTAATATTCCACAATCCCAGGGTGCAGTCTTCTCTCTGTGTCTTACTGTTTCCCAGTGAGAGTTTGGAACACATTTTCCCTTCCATTTTCCATAACCTATGTATCAGGCCTACTTCAAATTCCAACATTTATATCATTTTTTTTTAATTGCTCCCATATCATTCTGTAGGATTCTATGTGTTTTCTTATGTTTATATCTTCCACAGGCTTGGATCTAATGTGTACATACTAAACAATTGCCAATTTTATAGTAGAGTTATCTTTAGTCTCTATTATGATTGAGTAGTCTTTATGGTTCTTAAATCAACATGAGATTTATTTTTGGCATTAGACTGTGCTAGGAAAAAAGTATTTAATATATCTTAGGGAAGATATTTTTAAGTAAAAGCTTTTCAGGCAACTGCTGGTTAATCAGAAAAGCCAATTAACCAGAAGATACATTCCTTGCTCTCAATTATACACGTCAGTGGAGGGAGCAGCGAGGCAGCTGATCGACAGGAGTAGATAATGAAAAAGCCTGCCCGTTGACTTACAGGCATGCCCCTTACTTGCTCTTCCCTTTACTGTCTACTACCTTGCTCTTCCTGGCTTCTTATTTCTGCTTGGCTTGCATTATATAGAAATTACAGATGATCTCCTAGGCCCTAAAAGGAAAGAGAGAGACATACATAGAAAGAGACAAAAATAGAGAGAGACAGTGAGAAAGAGAGGATTAGGACATGGTACCTTCCTAAAAATAACTGATAGATTCCTTAATAAAGGAATTTTCAGTCTAGTCCAAAATCAAATTTTTCTGTCCCAATGCACATAAGAAGTTTGACACATTCCCATTTTCACTGGCACACAAAGCCACCAAGATAGGAAATAATAGCATGATGTACTGGCAAAGTCATAATTACAAGTCAGGCATGCTCTGTAGTCAGGGTACTTATATCGAGGGGCAGGTGGAGGTGGAACAATGAGTTCAAGGGGAGAACAACCAAACCGAATGGCTGCTTGAATCCTGATCAGCAAAGAGTCAAGTAAGCCAAATGAAAACACTTGGATTGGATCTTGGAAGCAACAGTGAGCTGGCAAAAGGAATGACGTTGCTTGACAGCAAAAGTGGCTGGAGTCTGGGGAAGGAACTCATAGCCTAGATTGTTCATTTCAACCACAAAGGAGAACTTTGTTAGAACATGTATATGTTTGTTTCTGGGATCTATGTGGAAGAAAACGTAGAATGTCACTGGACATATCAACTACACTTTAGGGCAAGCCCCATGCCCAGGAATAGAGGAGTAGTTGGCCAACACAAAACCCACTTCATATGATTTTTGTTGTTTGTGTTTTGTTTTTGGTGTATAAGCATGTGTGTGTGTGTGTGTGCACATGTGTGTTTCATTTTGGTTTGGTATTTTTTTTAAACTTATTGGTCTGCTTGATTGTTTTGATCTTTTTTTCCAGGGGCAGGGGGATTTATGGTTTTTGGTTTTTTTAAAAAAACAGAGAAAGAACATGAAGTTGGATGAGTAGAATAGCAGGAAAGATCTGGAAGGAAATGGAAGAGGGGAAAGAATTTGGTCAAAATATATTTTGCAAAATCATTTTAAGTAACAATAAAAATGTTTCAGTCCATGTTCAAGAAAAAAATCATTTTCAAATTCTTTTTTGTTTGTTTGTTTGTTTTTTTCAAGACAGCATTTCTCTGTATAGTTTTTGGTGCCTGTCCTGGATCTTGCTCTGTAGACCAGGCTGGCCTAGAACTCACAGAGATCCACCTTACTCTGCTTCCCGAGTGCTGGGATTAAAGGCATGTGCCACCACCGCTCAGCTTCATTTCCAAATTCTTACTTCCTAAGGACTTAGACCTTATCCCTCTGATAAGCAAAAAACAAGCGAGTATCTAGCACAGTGCCTTTCACCTAGCAGTCCTTCAGTAAATGACCCCTGAATCCAATAGTATGATTGATGAGGCTGTATGAGAAGAAATAGTAATCAAGAAGCTACTATAGCTGAATTCCAAAAGACCCACTGTTACACTTTGTCTCCATGATACTCACCATAAGCAAAGCAAAATCTATACTCAAGAACTGAAAGAAAATCAAGGTTAAATGCCTTTATGTTAAGCTCTACAGTGGCTCTCTGCTGAAATCAAGACTAGCTTCTAACTTACTAGTTAAGGCTGAAAATATTTCTCATGATTTTGTCCTACTCTGATTTTCCACCCCTGTCTCCTAATAATAACAAACAAACTACATACTGTAATTATACAGTCTCCCAAGCAGCACTAGTTCTATATTCTGTATTGTCTTGATTCTTCTGGAAATGATGTGGTATCTTATGCTAATCAGTTATTGTAGTAGTCATTAAGATTGTTTAAAGAAGGCTTTATAAACATCGTATCTACTTTGGTGATGGTTAGAATGTAGGACTAAGCCAACATTTGGATCCCTTCTTATATAAACAACTGGTTTACATTGAGTGAATGATACTCTAATGCCAAGGGCAAAATTGGAATTACTTTTGAAATACCAAAGATAGGATTATAAATAGACAGAGCCCTTGGTGCACTTGCCTAAGCATATACTCATTATCAAAACCAATTCTAATGATTTTATGTGTATGTGCTTATCCTTCAAAAGACAATAATACAAAATGATGCTTGTGGTATAAACATTCCACAGTCATTGTAATGATCTGGAATATATTCATTCATTTGAAATGTTCCAAGTAATAGTTTTAAGTTATATTTATGATATTTTAAAGTATATCATAGTAATGAGTCAATTTATTCAACTATTTACTCTCCAAGTTAAATTTTAAAAGAAACATCATATACTTTAAAACTGAGTATATACTATGTACCAAGTACCTTCATAAAGGTAATTTCTTTAGCATATATATATATGTGTGTGTGTGTGTGTGTGTGTGTGTGTGTGTGTGTGTGTTTATGTATTGGCAACTAAAATTTTAATTGTATACTACTTATTTGACTAAATTTCCATTTCATTTAAGTAGTACTGTTGTTGTTTTTAGACAGAGTCTCACTATGTATCCCTGCATAACCTGGGACTCCTTATGCAGGCCAGGTTGGCCTAAAACTTATAGATATCTGTCTGCCTCTGTTTCCTGTGTGCTGAGATCAAAGGCACGCACCACTAGTATGCAGTGATTCTGTACAGAAAATAGTGAAATAGAAACTGAGAAACTGAGGTTGTGGGAGAGAGGACAATTATAAGATCAACATTCTTGAGTGGGAGAAAATGAGACAACACTGAGATCACAATTAGGAGGTTCACCTATCCATGTAAGCCTCTCTGAAGATGCAAAATAAAAGAACTTTTATCTTTTGTGAGTGTTTTTCTGTATGGCTCATTATAGTGCATTTACATTGTAGTAATTATCACTCCCATGACTGTTTATTCCCTCATCTCTAGAGACTCTCACATGACCTATCATAGTTTGATCTGGTTTTCTGGGCACCAGGCCACTGCTTAGTCTGTAATCAATCGCAACTAGCTCTCTAGACTTTGAACAGCCATCTTAGAACTTGCAGATCATGCAGGGTCTGGTCATCAATGCAAAATCTTTGATTTTTATATTTTAAATGTGGTGGCAAGTTGCTATAAGGTTGTAAGCCAGAGATGACATCTATTATATGTGAGGATGGTGACTCTTACTAGTCTCTGTACATGACAGATGGAAAGAAAGAGACAGCAGTGGAAAATGAGAGAGCGCAACGGAGACTTTTGTAAACTTGCAAAACTTGGCAGTGTTTCATGCCCATTAGTGTGCTGGTGATGGATACCAACAGAAATAAACAGATTTGAGCATTTTTCCAACTTAGCTCTCAAATGACCAGGTAACATATTAACATTTGCCTGCCATGGTGGATCCCTGAGTTCGAGGCCAGCCTGATTTACAGAGTGACTTCCAGGACAGCTAGGACAACACAGAGAAACCCTGTCTCAAAAAAAGAACTCCCCCCTAAAAAAAACAAAATACAAAACTTAATGTTCACCCTGTTGCAGTAATCTGCCATATCTGAGGAGGATACATCCCAAAGATCTTAGCATAGGGCTGGAACCTCAGCTTGCAACACAACTCTAATTATTCATCTTAATTAATCACTTACGTATCACATTAGAACTGTTGGTGTGAAAAGTAACAGAAAAACAATTATGAATTTCTCTTTTCCTTCATAACTTCAACAGATGATTTACTCTTGCCATAGATTTTAACAATTGCAGCATATGTGTTTTTCCCTTTCTTTATTAATTTGGGAACTTTTGCCCTTTCACTTAAAGGAACCCTTTTATAGCTTGTCTTTGGCACACCCAAATTTCTTATATCACAATGTTTGTGTTCTGGGACCATTATGAAATAAAATATCATTGAGTACAAACAATGAGGTTGAACTGATAACTAAGACAACTAAGTGCCTAGCAGGCAGGTAACCTATACAGCATAAATACATGGGACAAAGGGATGATTCATATCCAGTGACTTCAACACACTACTTAGAATTGAATGTATCTTAAAACTCATGAATTGCTCATTTCTAGAACATTATACTTAATAATGTTTGGATCTTACTGGGCCTCAAGTAAGTGAAACAATGGAAAGTAAAACCATGAATAAGGATGCCTGTTGCTTTGACCTCTTCCCCAGTAACATCTCTTCGAATAATTGTATTTCTTTCTGTCTCTATTCACTAATTTTCTCTTCACCTCATTGGGTTAGGATTCTTGTTCACACCATTACCATGCAAACCAATATACTGAAAGTTACCAACAGCATCAGATGTAGTAGCATCCAAGGACTGCTTATACTCTAATCTTACTTGACATCTCAGTAGCATTTGACATAGTTGGCAATACTCTCTTCTTGAAAACACTGCCTTTCATCAGAGATGATGATAGCCTGTAGCCACCAATGTTTCAAGAGGAGCCCCTGCCCCGTTCCTGTTCCTGCTGCTATCTGGGTGCTACTGGGGAAAAGGGCAATGGCCTGCAAACTGGGAACACTTTTCCCTCCAACCCCACTTTCCTCCTTCACTCACTTTCTCATTTTTTAAGACCATCTCTTGAGATTGGCTTGGCCCGCCCCTCCAGGTCCCTGTACCCTAGGACCTGAGTCAGGACCCTGGGCCCTGGGCTGAGATGGGGCTGTCCTATCTCCTTCGCCTTGTCTCCTCGGGCTTGTGTTGGGGCCTGGGCTGCTATCCCACCTCTTGACGCCTCTGCCCTCCTGCAGGCGTTCTAGACCTTTGGGCTAGGTTGGGGCAGGAGTGGGCTGATGATGGACCTTGAACTTGAGTGTGGGTTCTGGGGGATGTCTCCTGAGATCCTGTCTCTTGCTCCCACACCTATTTCCCCATCTGCCTAAATTTAAGCAAAGGGGACACTATGTTGGAGAGAGGCTCCTGTCCATAAATTCTTGGTGATTTTGAGAGCATTTTTCCCCTGACCCCAGGGTTCAAGGAATTGTAGTTTAACATCAGGACTTTGGAGTTTCTAAGTTGTTAGGGCCAAGGACCTGGAGAGAGCTGATAATCTGAAGGGTTGACTAATCATTTGCATTGAGTAAATGTCTCTCTTTAGATCTCAGGTTAGAGGATAGGGTAACGTGGGAGACTCTGCTGCCTTCTTTCCTCTTCAGGACACAATGCTCAAGGCCAGGCTCTAGTCAGATATATCACCCAGACATAAAGGAAAAGACACAATTTTAGGAAATGTTTTTAATAAAAGAAAATTTACAAAAAAGGAAAAAAACAAACAACCTATTAATCCCAACCTTTTCTGTGCCCCCCATACTGACCCGTTTCTGAGGTGCACTGAGTGGTTCCCCTTGTGTTGGAGTTGATGACTCTTTGGAGCTGGGGCTTGCTGTTCTTCCAGAGTTGGTCCTCTGGTGGTGTCACACGTCCAGTTTGTAGCTCACCGAATACAGGAAAAGTGCTCTCCCAGCCTCTTCGGGGCTTTCTTCTGCCCCCTTCCTTCTCTTGTCTTTACTCTGAAGAAAAATTGCTGACTGTAGCTTTTGGAAGTGTAGCTCTGAGAACCATAGACAATTTGAGTTCTAGGAAAATAAAGCCGTTGATTACTTTAAAAAAGAAAGAAAGAAAAGAAAACATTGCCTTTATACTATGTACTATTTTTCTCATATTATTCTTACTTACCATTTTCTGCTAGATTTCTCAACGTTTTGTTGTCCAAAGGGTTAGACTGAAGTGACATCCTCTAATCTATATTACCTCCAGAAATCTTACATCACATGGATTTAATTATCACATGGATTTATTTCAGCAGTATAATGAGGATTATCAAATTTGTATATTTAATCCACAGTCACTCTCTGTGGTGGTTTGAAAGAAAATGCCTCTCAAAGGGAGTGGAACTACTTGGAGATGTGGCTTTGTTGGAATAGGTATGGCTTTGAGGTTTCACATGTAATCGCAGATGACTTCCTATTGTGAGTCAAGATGTAGTAACTCTCAGCTCCTTCTCCAGCACCATGTCTGCCTGCACACTGCTGTGTCCTGTCATAATGATAATTGAGTGAACCTCTGAAACTGTAAGCCAGCCACTACAATTAGATTTTTTTCCTTTTAAGAGTTGCCATGTTGGTGGTGTCTCTTCACAGCAGTAAAACTCTAAGACACTCCATTTCACTTATATTTGCATATATTATGCACATCTCAAATTTAACATATCCAAAAAGTTTCTTCCCCCTATATGCACATATATATTCCAAAAATCCCCATTCCTCTCCCCTAATTAAAAACAATTATTAGCACACCTACATGATGATAAACCCTAAATCTATTCATTTCCAAATCACTCTGTCCTATCAGTTCTACCATCCAGAACACAATGCAGGTGACTGTACTTTTCTAACCATTCATACCTACTCTCCTCTCTTTAATCTATCACATATTGTCCAAGCCATTCTTCTTTCTCTTTTCAAACATGCTAACTTTTCATTGACCTGCAATCTTTACATCAACTCTTCTTTTCCTCCTGATTTTCATATGCCTGGCTCCTATGTTTTTCAAGTGCCAGCTTAAAACCTACCTCCCACATAAAGGGTGTCTCTGACTGTCCAAACAAAGACAGCCTTCCAGTTTCTCTCTGTGAACTGTCTTTTAATTCATTGTATTTCATGTACTATCATCTGATACTTTCTTTTACATGTGAATATTGTACCTTGATCATATCTCCTCTCATACCTTCCACCCTTCCTCTTTCAACTTCCCTATTTGTTCCCCTAGATAATTTTACTTGTTTTCCTGTCATATAGACAAACATCATTTTATTTATCTATATAAAACCTACAAATTCAAGGCAGTTAAAAAATTCTAGCATGTGACAGGGAAGAGCACTCAACTCTCTACCTCTAGCTGAGGAGATTTTGGCAGATAATAGCTGCCAGCAGAAGAAGAGTCACTTTTCTTTGGGGTGTGTTGTCACAGATACATTATTCATTTGCTAGTGGGTAACTATACATCCATGCACATTTGTGTCACTAAATGAATAATAATTTATTATATTAATCATATAATAACAACAAATAATAAGTGATAAAAATGTTATCCTCCTTCTAATAATAAAAGAGGATATGAAATTGGGAGGGAGATGGGATGGGTTCTGTGGGAGTTTGAGGGGGTTATTAGAGTGGATTAAATAAAATATCAGTAAAATCTATAAATCACCAGCCACTTGCTATTTGTTTTCATGTATTTGCTATTGCTTATTTCTTCCCACCCAGAACATAATCTCCTGAAAATGCAGAGCATACTTTCCCTTGTTCAAGCACATATTCCTAGTACTTATAACAATCTTTAGCACATAACAGTTATTCAGAAATTAATGAATGCATTGATGAACATAGGAGCATCAGATATTTAAGAACTGTTTGTCTGGTACTACTGGCAGAAAGATATATAATAGGCTAAGAAAGCTAGAAGAGAGACTCAGGCTGAAAACCTATGGGCTCAAAACAGCATCTAACCTGAACTTTTGGGCTGATACATAAGGTCAAATCATGGTGAGGATGCTTAACTACTGCCCTGCAGTACCTCTAATTCACTATCTTAAAAGGGAGACCTAGGGTGAAACTGTAGATTAAAAATGCCCTCTGTTGTGAGGACTGGCATGTTCTGGGGAGAGCAAATGAGAGAGAGTCCTACAGATTGTCACTGAGTATGATGTAAGACACATCTTTGTGGCCGAGGCTTTCTTGGATGATTTAAATTGTCCAACATGGGGGTGAGATTCATTAGTGGTGAAGACACCTAATTATGTTGGTGTGGGGACACTAGGAACCAGACCTTAATTATGCCTAGCCACCTGCTCTCCCATAAGTCCAGCCAAAATTCATGATTCTCCTTGGATTTTTATGATTGTCCTACTGCTTCTGGGAACCCAATAGCCAATTTCTGATACCAACAGATGAACTGTCTCAGAGTAGGTAGAGTGTTAATCTCCAAAGGGTTGGAAGTGTGAGCTACAATCTCTTGCCTCTGCCACTGAGCTCCAAAATGTTTCTTTCTTATTAAGGCATCTAAGTATGCATTATAAATTGAACATTTCCTCCACACATTGACACACACAGTGTGTTGAAATGTTTGCAGCCAAGAAATAAGAATTTAATGGGTTTTTATTCTTTCAGCTTGTTAAGCCAATTTAATCCTTCCTACTTTGTAGAATCAATATTTGCATTTATCCTGAGACAAGGGGGTGATTATGATTATTTAACATTCGAGATACTTGATAGGAGTAATAGAGTTGAGCTAGGAAAATGAAGCCTTAGATGTTAGATACATTATAGTCAACCTGCCATCTTGGTTTTGTGAATGTATTCTAGAGACTTAGAATAGCCATTGCACTAAACTGCCACCTACTCAAAAAGATCTTGTTCTGACAAGAACTGCTTGGTTGCTTAGGTCCTAGAAATGCAAAACATCTTTCTTGGACTTGAATGATTTCCTATAAGAAAGCAGTAAAAATATTATGAGATATTTAATCTTCTCTAAGGCAGAGAGGATTCTTCCCATGACTTTTCTGGTTGCTGTGAGATACTTGTACACTATGGAAAGGTGGATTCCTGTGATTGGTGTAATAAACTGAACTGCCAATAGCTAGGCAGGAATTATAGGTGGGATTTCCAGGGAGAGAAAGGAAGATGAGGAGGTATCTAGGCACATAGGAATTGCCAGGAGACACAGAGAGGAAACAGAAGCTGTCAGATAGAATGAGTAGTAACACCCTGTGATAGAACATAGACTAATATAAATGGGTTAGTTTAAGTTAAAAGAGCTAGTTAGGAACAAGCCTAAGCTAGGCTGAACTTTTATTCTCTGTGTTGTTATTTGTGGGCTTGTGATCCTGATGAAAAAGTACTGCTATAGCTCGTCATATATTATTATCTCCATTTAGTTTGGTGTAAATTCTCACAAGTCATTGGCATGCATTGTCTTCAATAGATGAACTGTGACTTAGATCATATGCCTCTTTCAAAGTCTCTAGCCTGCCTTCTGTAGTGAACCAGTGTAGCCTGCACACAGATAATGTGAGGGTCACTTTCCTGTACAGGTTCTCCATGACACACTTAAACAATAGAAAACATCACACAATATTGCACTCATTTTTTGACCTCTGTGTTGTCTAGTCACATCAGACTCTTAAGAGAGGGAGATAATTTGCTTATTTTGCTATATTTTTATATTACATCCCAACCACAGTTTCCTTCCCTTCACTCCCTCAACCTCTCCCTCCACCTTCCCTATCAAATCAAAGCTGGATGAGGCAACCCAGGAAGAAAAGGGTCCCATAAAAAGGCAAAAGAGTCAGTGATTGCCCCTGTTCCCAGTGTTAGGACTCCCATAAAAACACCAAGCTACTCAAGTCATAATATATATGCAGAGGACATAGGTCAGATCCCTAAAAGCTCCCTGATCTTTATGAGCCCCTAGGATGTCTGGTAAATTGATTCTGTGTGTCATGTTCTCATAGTGTCCCTGACTCTTCTGATTCCTCTGATCCTTCTTCCCTCCCCAGGACTCCCCAAGATCTGCCTGGGGTTTGGCTCTGACTCTGCATCTTCTCCCATAAATTGCTGGATGAAGTCTCTCTGGTGTATTTGATGACAATTCTGCTAGGCACTGGTGTCAGAACATTCTGCAGGCAGGACAAGTCATATGTCAAAGGTTTTATGCCTGTGTTGGTGTCTCAGTCCCTCCATTTGAGCTCTTGCTTAGTTACAGAAGATGGCCAGTTCAGGCTCCACATCATGTCAATAGAACAAAAAGGCAGCCTGCAGAATGGGAAAAAATTTCCACCAACTCCACATCTGATAGAGAGATAATATCCAAAATATATAAAGAATTCAAGAAACTAGACATCAACAAACCAAATAATCCAATTAAAAATGAGGTACAGATCTAAACAGAGAACTCTCAACAGAGGAATCTCAAATGGCCAAAAATACAGAAATGTTCAACATCCTTAGTCATCGGGGAAATGCAAATCAAAACAACTCTGAGATTACATCTTACACCTGTCAGAATGACTAAGATCAAAACCAAAAATGACATTTCATGCTAGCAAGGATGTGGAGCAAAGAGAATACTTCTCCATTGCTATTGGGAGTGCAAATTTGTACAGCCACTTTGGAAATCAATATGGTGGTTTCTCAGAAAATTGGGAATTGAACTACCTCAAGACACAGCTATTCCACTCCTGGGCATATACCCAAGGAATGCTCAATCTTACCACAGGGACACATGCTCAACTATGTTCATAGCAGCTTTATTCATCATAACAGTCAGAAACTGAAAACAACCTAAATGTCCCTCAAATGAAGACTGGATAAAGAAAATGTGATACATTTACACAATGGAGTATTACTCAGCTGTTTAAAAGAAAAAATGATATCATGAAGTTTGTAGGTAAATGGATGGAACTAGAAAAATCATACTAAGTGAAGAAACAGACATAGAAAGACAAATATGGTACATGTTCACTTATACCTGGATATTAGGTATAAAGTAAAAATAATCATGCTATGGTCCACAGATGCAGAGATTTTAAGTAACAACAAGGAAAGCTTAAGTGAGGATTCAAGGATTTCCTTGGGAAGGGGAAGAATTGATTTCATGAATCTGTTGGGGATCATGGATTGGGGGTGGGTGGGGTTGGGAAAAGAAGGGATCAAATGTGAGGAGTAAATACTGGGAGAAACAACTGGAATTGGGGGACAAGGTGGATACCTAGTACCAGGGAAACTCCATGGAATCTATAGAGTAACCCTAGCAAGGAATCCTAGTAATGGAGGACAATTTATTTATAAATGACAAAAACTTTGTATGATGTATGACATGTAGACATGTCCCATAAATGTTCACATGTTCATTGACTGAATAAAATACAATTTCATAAAAATTATCATCAACTCATGCCAGGCAGTGGTGATGCATGCCTTTAATCCCAGCACTCAGGAGGCAAAGGCAGGTGGGTCTCTCAGTTTGAGTAATCTAATCATTAAATTATGTAACTGTGGTGGTATTATGTTCCCCAAAATATTGTGAACCCTAATAAACTTATTTGGGGTCAAAGAACAAAATAGCCACTAGATACAGAGACCAGAAAATGGTGGCACACATGCCTTTAATCCTAGCATTCCAGAGGCAGAAATCCATCTGGATCTCTGTGAGTTCAAGGCCACATTGGAAACAGCTAGGCATCATTACTAATGCCTTTAATCCCACAAAGTGATGGCAAAAAGTTTTTACGGCATGAGGACAAGGAACTAGAGCCTGATTAAGCTTTCAGGCTTTCAAGAAGGAGTTCAGCAGTTCCATTTGGATAAGGCTTCCAGTCTGAGAAAACAGGATCAGCTGAGGAATTGGCAAGGTGAGGTGGCTGTGGCTTGTTCTGCTTCTCTGATCTTCCAGCATTCACCCCAATATCTGACTCTGGGTTTGTTTTTATTAAAAAGACCATTTAAGATTCATGCTACATGTAACTTAATTTATTTGATTAAAGAATCGCCCACACATTTATATTCACAAATGACATCAAAATAGTACTAAAAATTAGTAACACTCTTAATTAATTTTTTCTGTTCATCACATGGAATCAGGCTTTCTTGAGATTTCAGTCAGCTTGGAGAGAGAGGACCAACAATTTTTAAACAGATTATCTGCCTTTGCTTATAAACTGGATTCACAGGTTGATGCAAGAGTGGAGAAATGGAGTAACATTGAGGATTAGGACTGGTGCTAAACCTTGAAAAATCAGTTTGGCAAGAAACAAAGGATAACAAGTTGAGGTCACAACATAAGCAAAGGAAGGCCAAGTCATGGAAATCAATGTAGCATGTGATATCAGACAAGGAGCTAATTTTTCAAGGCAATAGAAGGACTTTGAGGTCCTGAGTAAAGCACACAAAGGAATAAAGGACATAAAAGAGAGAAGATAAACAATATGATTTTGTGGAAGAAAAATGTGAGATAGAGAAATTATAGAAATATATTCTTAACCACTCTATATGATAGACCTGCAAGAAAACAACTATGTTAATCTTTGCAGAAGACTCCATGTGAGAAATGTATGCAGAAAGGGAATGGGCGGTAGATACAATCAAAAGACATTGTATGGGATTTTTCAAAGATTTTAAAGAAGTGCTCACTGGCATCTTCTCATCAGGTAGGCTCCTTTGTAAGATATAACAATAAAGCCTGTGCTTGGGTAGAGAGTAAGTGAAAGGTTATAGTTTTCTAGTGCAACAGGAAGAAGAACATCACCATTGTTGTTCACTGTAAAACTCTGAGAGATGGCTGGAAATATTTTGATAGTAGTACAGTGTCTGCCTTGTTTGCCAGTCTATCAATAGCATACAGCAGAGTGACTGCAAATCTCGTCACTTTTACATTTCCTTGATTGTTTTAGTTGCTTTTCTTATGCTGTGACAAAATACCATGATCAGGGCAACTCACAGAAGAAATCATTTATTTTAGCTCTATGATGGTGGAGAGGAAACAGTATCACATGGTAGTCATGGTGGAGCAGAAAAGGATTCTGAAAGCCCACATCTTCTCAACAGCAAGCAAGAAGCAGGGAAAGTAAATTTCAAGGGAGTGAGGCTTTTAATCTCATAGTACTCCCCCTATGATGTACTTCCTCTAGCAAGGCTGAACTACCTAACCCTTCCCAAACAGTACTATCAACTGGGAACCAAGTGGCCAAATATCAGATTATGGGGAACATTCATCATTGAAACCAATAAAAAGAAATAGTACTGTGGATGTTAGAGTAGTTATTTATGCAAAATGAACACTGAATGTACATATTATACTAGTGTTATGTTACGCAGTGCATATAATACACAGCAGGACTGGGTGTTATCTATTGAAGATGAAGGCAGAATGAGATTAAACCTTTTGACCTAAGGAACACAGTGTAATCAGTTGAGAAATCTATTTCACAGCTGTGTCATATAATATCCATACTATTATAACCTGAGCACATTTTATTTGTTTCTTGCTATGTGTCTAATAGGGAAGATACATGGTATATAATCTGATCATTTTATAGATAATTTAAAATAGTGATTAAATTTAATGCTAGCAATCATAATGACCTTCTATTGAGATGGTGGAACTTCGAGAAGCATGGCTGTGTCACTTGCTTAAAAGGACTGCTAGGATACCCAAATTAAAGTTATCAGAGAAAGAGATGCAAGGTAGCCTTCTATATAGTTAGGAATAAATTCTTTGTTTAATGAAAGCAGCCAGGCACATTCATTTAATAGATTTTTATTAAGCATATATTATGTACCAGGCTTTGCCTAAGTCTAATGATGCATGTAAAGCCAAGATTTATTTATTACATACTAGACTCTGTCAAGGTCTAAAACTGTAAAATTTTAGTTCTTTCCACTGAGAAGATGGTGAAGTAGTGAAAAAGATAAACAAGGAAATGGATAATGTTTACTATGAAGGTCCATTGTCAGTGCTATTACAATGCTGTCTATTGGCATCTATTATAGACACACATGGGGATATGCTCACAGCATGGCATTTGTACAAGGATAATCTGTTGTAATGTTCATAAAAACAAAACCCAGGAGACAACCTAAAAGTCTTTCAATGCTGAATGTATACATAAACCTATAATAGGGCTATACTATGAACCAAAAATTGAAAAAGAATAAAATAAATATGTACAGTTTGTGGTAGATTTTTCTTGGAAGACATGACAAGAAAATATAAAACAGACATACAAACAATGTCATTGGCTAAGGAGACAGAGGAAGGCATGGCTATGAATCAAGGAAAATAGGAAGTCTTGAAGCTACAAAAGGTGAAGATATTGATTTTTTCCCCTTATAGCTTCCAGAAAGGAAAATAGTCTTGTCCCCATCTTCAATTTATCCCAGTAAGATGACATTAGAACTATGAAAGTATAAGATAATAGAGAAATGTTGCCTAAAGCCATTAACTTGTAGGGTGCAGCAAGAATAAAAAGCTTAGACAGAGAGATGGGCCAGAAGTCAGATCACAGTGGGATGAAAGGTGACAGGGATGTAAGAAAATGCAGGTGATGAAGAAGACTAGCATCCTCAAAAAATGTTTTCATTGTAATGGAAAAGAAAGTACTAATAGAAAGGGTACAGAGGTTTGGGGGAGACGTTTAATGATTGTTTTTAAGAGGGGGATATATGAGCATACTTCAATGCTCATAGGAAAGATGAAAGGTGTGAAAAGTAGATAAAAGACAGGATAATGATGGAAGAAGAGTCTTGGGAAAGCTTTGGTGGAGAAACAATAGGATAGTGAGAAATACTAAGTAGCTGAATTTCAGAAGGCAAAAGGAAACTGGAGAAAGGGTCGGGGTAGGAGCTTCCAGAGCTGGTCTAAGGGGAGGAACTCAATACTGTCTGTCATCCTATACACTCCTGATTGTCTTGTCCTGGACAGCAAACACTTTCTTAAAGGCCCTGGAAAAAGAATAGGTGGCGTGAGTCCAGGAAAATGAAGTGACTTGCTTACAATCACAGAGAGATTTCTTTAAGTCTCCATTTCTTCAGCTGTGATTGTGTGTAGTAAACATGATAACCTGTGTAACTAAAGTATCTATCACACTGCAATTGTACTCATGATAGGATAAGGATGGTGCCTCTAATAATCTAGCTAGCTAGGGTTTAGAAGCATTGATATCTAGTTAGACAAGTCTAGGTTTGTGTTTCAGTTTTGCCATTTACTAACTATACACATGCTGATTCTGTAATATTTACTACATACACATTCTGGCTTCAGCTACTTTATCTTTTGATTATGCCACAGTCAGTACCTTTAAAAATTATACAACTGGGAGGGTGGTGGTGGCGCACGCCTTTAATCCCAGCACTCAGGAGGCAGAGGCAGGTGGATCTCTGTGAATTCGAAGCCAGCCTGGTCTACAGAGTGAGTTCCAGGACAGACAAGGCTACTGAGAAACCCTGTCTTGAAAAACCAAAAAAGAGAAAAGAATCATACAAATGTCAACTCTGAAGCTAAGAATTGAACTCCATATTCACCCAAGCTTGAGGGCTGAAATGCTAGAGGACACAGAGCACATGTAACTTATGCTCCCCCACTAAATCCCATTTGTCTGTACCTTGTTGTGTATAAAAAGTGGAGAGAGTACAACAGTTAACAGCTCAGTTTCAGCTATCAAAGAACCTACACAAAATCCACCAGAAAATTTTGAAAAGCTTTTTTACCTTGATGACTATGTAAATATTCATTTGATGATGGTACTGTATTTGAATAAAAAACACTAAATTTTTTAATCAAGTCAACCATCGTGTGTAACAGACATAATCTTTCCTTTTAGAGATTTCTGAGTGGATGTTGTCTGATGTATCAGTGATTGGGTATTTACTTAAACAGTTAAAATTCATCTTTTCTTTTCATCATTTTGAAGGGACATTAATTTCAATAAAAACCTCTAAATGAGAAGAACAAGAAATTTAAATCTACAAAGTAAAAATGAATGGAAGAAGGCACATAAAGTTCAAGGGGAAGTCAAAAGGGGAAATGTGAAAGAGTTTAGTTGCAATGATTGCCTGCACACTCAGTGTGGGTTGGCAAGATTCTGCCTGATTCCAAGAGCCTACACAAGTACATGAATGGAAGAACCACACAGTCATCTCCCCACTGCTTGCAACACACTTCCAATTCTCAGCCCCCTCCCCCAATATGCATACTCCACCTCATGAGGTAGCAGAGGAAGGATGGGCTGTTCCTGAAGTATTGTCACAGGGGCCAGGAAGAGCCTCAGCATCGCTGCAGAGTCCTTTAAGCCTTGCTTGTCTATTTCACACAGGCAGAAGAAAGATTGCCCGAGAATATGAAGTCCCTTTAGGCTATGTTTCACCCTCTGGAGTCAGCATTATTTAACGTGTGGGCCAGTCAGTAGAAGTGTTCTCTTTTTAAAATAATAAAACAAAATGGATGACCACCAATTGTGTCCCATTCTTACGGAGAAATTTCAAAAGAAAGAAATAGAACCGTGAGATTCTCAACACTGTTTTCCCTATGCCACCTTCTTAAAGTTAAGTTTAGATGGTTTGTTTTAGCCTGAGAGATGGTGTCTCTCTCAGGCTAAGTTAGTAAAGGGATATGCACCAACAATAAATTATCTTAATTACCCTACTTGCAGGAGGATCCCATATTTTACTCAAATTAATATCAACATATGCCTGAACACCTTTTTAATGGCTTTGGAAAGCTCTACCACAGCCTTTAAAAGCTGCACAAACACTAAAAATCACCTTGTATAAACATCAGCTTAGGTGATCAAACTCTAAATTTACTAGCCATCCTTTCTCTATATTTCTGTTTTGAGTTAACAGAATACTGCCCCCACTAAGAGCCCAAAGAACTCTACAGCAAAAAAAAAATTCATCCTCCCCTCCCCTCATGTGATAAAGTATGGTACAAGCATGATTATCCCCATTTTATATTCAGAAATAATAAGGAATTGTGATATAGATGATGTGCTACACAGAATGCTGGAAGCAGAAATGTAAGGCTTACTAAAACTTGATAGAAGTTCAGAAGACTAATGAACCTGACAGAACTATGGAACTGAAACTCTTCTGGAGACTCTTAATCAAAAGCTGTTGTGAAGCATATTTGTATTATCCAGTTTATTGTGATAAAAGGCAACAATATCAACACTGCAAATCTTCATGCACCAAGTGCAAGATATGCAACTAATTCTTGAGCTCACATAGCAGTTATTGCTTTAAAAAGCCTGTTTCTGAGTGTTAAGTGCTCCTGGAAACCAAAGGAATGTGCCAGAACCCTTAGACTACCCTGAAAAGCAACAACTGAACAAGGAGGACCTTTGTGGAACAAGAGCAACGAAGTTCCTCCCCTGGAACAGAGAAGCAGTGGAACCTTTAGAATGCAACATCACTAGAGCATTGCTTTGAATCATGTCTGCAATTAGCAAGGAATAGAGTTGCAGAGATCTCTGTCAGAAACCCCTGAGGGCTAATAAGGGACCATGGTCTAGCATAGTGGTTCTCAGCCTTCCTAATGCTGCAGTTCATCCTATTGTGGTGAACCTCAACCATAAAATTATTTTGTCGCTACTTCATAACTGTAATTTTGCTACTATTATGAGTTGCAATGTAAACACCTGGTATGCATGGTATCTGATATGTGACCCCCATGAAAAGGTGGTTCAACCTCCAAGGGGGTCAGGACCCACAGGTTGAGAACCACTGGTCTAGATGGAGTTTGATGGAAAAGTGTTTTTTTCTTTCAACGAATTATAATAATCAATATAATTAAACTATTTTAACAGTTTCAAAAATAGCAAGATCTGATTTAACAGGAAACATTAGGAATGAGTCATATTAACTATTCTTTACTCTTTCCTAAAGAAAACAAACAAAAGAGACAGGAACATAAAACTTAATTATTTTCATACTTAAACTTCAGTTTTAAACTAAAATGTAGTCTGACAGAAGACAATTTTTTTGAAACACACTAACATGGCTGAGTTCTTTGCCTCCAACTTCACTGATGTTAGAAACAGTTATCAATCCATTTACATTGAAACAAATTCTGAAGAAAAGGATGCTTCTCCAATCTGTTTATCTCGCCATGGCTCCAGAAATTGTACACTAAATCCTCCTACTTTAAAAAATACATTTTCTCTTTTATATTTTACCTATATCATCCTCTCAAAATCATATTATATGATTTTTGATAGTATAATATTTTTGATTACAGTGAGTTATTTGGTATAACTAAACATTTCTGTCATTTTTTTTATTTGAAAAAGATTGTTCTAAAATAACATTTGTGAAACTAAATGACCAGAGAAAATATATAATCTTGCTTTTTTCAGAATTTTAATACATAAAACAGTCTGTTTTTACCCTGGGAAAATTAAAGCAATAGTTTATAAAATACACTGTTGAATATAATAGTGGCTGAATAAATAAATCACAAATGTGAAAAAAAAACTAATGGCCCACAGTGAGGGATGAATTAATCACAGTAAGAAAATGGGCCACAGTGTTGGGAATAATCTATGCAAGTTAAACATCCCTGTTTTTTATGTATTTTCTTCTTCATGAAAACATAGGAAAGACAACTCTTGGTAGTCCAGTGTGTTACTAGAAAGAAAGTAGAGCCCCAGAAAAATGCCAGTGGATTAACCAAGCATCTACTGAAAGGCTATCTTTAGAATAATAATGCTGGCCATTTTACCATGTTTGCCATGCTCCTTTCTGTTCATACAGAGCCTGTTTTCTCCCGTGGGTAGATAGGAATATGGAGCCAAGAGAAGTCTATCTCATTCTGCCCCAAGAGATGCTGGGTAGGCTTCAGAATCTTGTCTTTACAATACACTTGCTGCTTCATCTTCAGAGAAATCCCTGACATTTTCTGAGACTTATTCCTATGGACAAAACTAGATCTCCACAGAGGGCTGTTGAGGGGACAAAATGAGATGAAGTTTGTCAACATGAGGCAGATTAGAACAACCTCTGTAACTAGGAAGACAAATGGGCAAAATGTCCTTCAGTCTCCAACCTGGCTGGGAGTCAGAAATGTCAACACAATGGGGAAAGTCAAAATTGCCTACAGAGCTAATGCTTGCTCTCATAGAGATGTCTTAGTCCAGGATTTGAGAAACAACAAATAAACAATGCTTGCCTGGGACCAGAATATTTATGACCTTGAGTTTAACTAACTTTCATCCCTAAATGTAAATGAAGCACCTCAAAAAACCACCTCACAATTAAATTTACAAAAGGAAATGGCTTAAGAAGAAACACACAGATTAACTCATGTATTTTTCAGTTAGTGGTTGAATTTAATTTTTAAATTTAACTTACTCTTTTTAAACTTGTAAATGACCTCCAGTGAGCAAGGCGTCAACTGCTATTGTAAACACACTTAAGGGAGGAGTCTCATCTCTCTCTTTCTTTGAATGTCAAAACTTAAATATGAAGCATGCACTATCTTTATCTCTATGTAATTAATGAGCTTTACTGATTTGCTTGGTCTTGAACTTAGTAGAAGACCCTAAGAAAGGGACTCATTGGTCTACTACTGGTGGTAGTGCTTGGCTGAATCTTCATCATTACCACTGACAAATACTCATTTGTATTTAACTTAACGTGTATAGATGTTTTGCTTATATGTATTTCTGTGCAGCATGTCTTTCTGGTGCCCATGGAGTCCAGAAGAGGCCATTGGATCCTCTGTAACTGGAATTACAGACGGCTGTTAGCCACATGTGCATGCTGGGATTGAACCCATGTTGTCTGGAACATCAGCCAGAGTTCTTTTTTTTTTTTTTTTCATTTGTAATTTTATTACAACCAAGATTAGCATTATGTTACAATTTAGGAATACATATCAAGTGGCGTACAAAATGGCAGAAAACACTTTTTAGGAGTATCTATTAAATGATTTGAGATGCATCATAAAAAGTGACAGCCAGAGTTCTTAACTACTGAGCCATCCCTGACAATCATTCACTCCTGTTATTATCCACTGTGATGATTATTGTCTAGATCCTTACTCCAACATGACTTTCAGTGCACTGAGAATTATTTATGGCTCCAACTTTTCATAACCCTATACTAGCCAGGTGAGAATGCATTTGTAGGATCAGGAGCTACCTCTACTCAAATGAGTTACCAGTGAACCCAGAAGGAAATGAGTCCCGACTTAGGATAGGACTGTCCTTGGTGCTTTTACAGCATCTTGACCTTAATCTACTTATGTTTCTGGGTTTCTGCCTACCTTGATCTCCAAGATCTCATTTATTCTCAGTGTCATGCCTGTATGCCTGGATTTCAGACATTTAGTTTATTTCTGACCATGCATAAGCCTAGACTACTTCTTGCCATGATTTATTGGCTTCCATATCTTGGCTCATGTTAACCTTCTGGCAATCGCTAACATAGGAAATATTCTGATTGCCAATCTAGAATCAAATTCCTATTTTAGGTTGCCAATCTGATAATTCTTATTATAATTCTTCTCTCTCTGGTTTATGATGCTGAAAGACAACAGAAATAAGGTTCACTTTGAAGATGCCAATTAATAGAAGCAATTGGAGTCACTGCTTTCAGTGTCTGATTTTGCCAGTCCAGTCTAGTAATGGTGCCAAATACATAAGCAAAGAGCACACAGTGCTGCATTAGTTCCACCACTTAGGAGTGAGTCCACAGCCATCTGTAATCAACCACTCATTTGACAGCAGTAAGTAAGCTTGTAAATAACTCCACAACAAAAGAATACACTTTATAGCAGCATGCTATTAAGACTGTCAGAGTTTTAAATTGTAGCCCCAGATACGCAAGGCAGCCCTAAATGCAAGTACAGGCTGAACTTGAATATTCCAGTAAGGAATTCATTTATGACGAAAGAGAATAAATTGAGGTACTAGCAGGAAGTATCATGGCCCTGTGACAGTTTATGTGGAGAAGGCAATCTGAGGTCAGAATTTATAAGGTGAGAAAAAGAATTAAGCTTTCAAATGCTGGCACCTGACACTTTTTCACAAGATTACTGGAAAACAGACATCAAAATGACCTCCAATCTCTGAGCTTCTTGGGCCTCTGCCACTTTTGTTTCTGGAGACTGTGAGTTTGCCAAGCCAGTTACATAAACGAGCCAAGATGATAGTGTACAATGGTACCTTTAGGGATGGACACAGTTGAGCCTATGAGAACAAAGCTTCAGCAGTATTTGTGAATTTAAACCAATAAGTGACACCACTGAGGGGAAAAAAGTGTTCCTTGCAGAGGGACTATAAGGAGGATTCATACCCAAATGCAGTTGGTTGGAGCCACCTTTAATTGATTTATTTAATCTTTGACGACTTTTTCTATGGGTAGATGATCTTTTAAAACAACCTATAATGAATTTCTGTGTTAAAATATAACTTTATGTGATAGACTAGGAGCCATATACATATTATTCTTCCTCTGCTATATGTCTTATGCTCTAGACAAGGCAAGTGTTCAATTAGAAAACTCATGCAGAGAAGAGAAATCTATGTTGTTCACAATGTGCTGGCCAGTACATTCCTAAGCTGTTATCCTCATAAGCAAACTGAGGAAGAGTCTCCAGATAATTATAGGATATCTTTTAAGAAAAGTGACTGCAACAATCCCATTCAAAATATTTCCATTTTTTCTCTTGCCTACATACCCTACACATAAATATTTATCACCTGTATTGTCCATCTCATAAAAGCTAAGAGAATTATAATTATGTGTTCACTGTCAATTTTGTCTACCAGACTGCAGATAGCATGAGGACGAAGACAACATCTGTCATGTCAAGACATACAGATCTGTGAATTTCCTGGCTTAAGATGCCATTAAAAATAAAATTCTCCTCCAAGTATTTGCTATTTACATATTCACAGGGATGATTCAACCTAAATTTCCCTAGTTATTCACCACAATGTATCACATTTCTACTGTAAGTAAGTACGTTAGTTATGATGGGTGGGGTACAGTAAGTTATGATATGGACCCAGAGTATTATGATACCAGGCAGGTAAAGTGATAACCTGATGTCACAGGGAGAAGGGAGGACAGAGGGCCTGTAAGAAAACCACGATTTTGCTGAGCTAACTTGTGCCCCACTAGAAGTGACTATAGGTGTATCAAACAGTGTCTCCTTGACAGTCTACTTCATCTTGGCAAATAACATAGTTTTCTCCTAAAGCAATTTCTCTTCACACTTCATTGCCAGATCCTGCACTTGTCTTACTTGCCTCATTCTCTGGAAGCTTTATGAGAGCAGCCAGTGCAGAATTCACATTTGCATGGAAGTAATTAGTCATCTAATATTTCTTTCTATCTAGATTGGGGATTTGTTCCATGCTTTATCCATTAACAGTCCTCATGGGTTAACTTTCTCCCAGTGAATTGACTTATATTTATCAAAAATGTATCAAAAATCACAGTATCACAGAGAACTAGAGTGCAATGATGCTGATTCCTATTAATCTGTAACTAGGGGCTGTTTTATTCAAGACCTATAGACATTTACCATCTGAATGTAAATTCAATTACTGATTTCCTGTCGTAAGTGTGTGTGTGTGTGTGAATGTATATGTGTGTGTTTTCTCATAAATATTGACAATATCCCAGTGATTCTGAAATGTTTGTTTGGCACAGTTCTCACTAGGCCTTTTCACACTACAACTTCCTTCATTTTGCTCCTCCCCTCCATGTTTAAAAATGACTGCAGAGTTATGAATGATGTTACTGCTAGATGTCAATTTCACAGCATGGAGAGAGAACGCAAGTTTAGGACAAGTGTATTAAGCTCCAGATTAATAAGGGATTGCTTCCCACTTCTGTCCCACCAGTTTTACACAGCTATTCCATTGGGAATCCCAGTGGGAAATGTATTATCAGACCTATTAAAAACTGCCTCCAGGAAAACAATTAGTCAAAATTCAAATGTTCTATAAATTATGCATAGTTTAGATGTTCCTAAATCTTTCACAAAGTGACTCCGCCCCAATATACAACCTTCTCACATTTCAGTCTTTATTGGATTGCTAAGGAGGGTCACCAGACCTATTGTAGGCTACTTAGGTTCTTTCTGTTTCTAATTTGTCAATGATTTCAAGATCCCAAAGGGATTGTTGTCTAACACTTACTCCATATCTGCTATTAAGCTCCTTTTAAATTTAATTTCTATTGTAGTCGAATTTCTAAACAGTGATATTAAATAAGAAACATAGAGCCAAATACAGGGGTAAAAGCCATAGAAATCAGAGTGGTAGCCACCCACTAACCTTAGCAGTAGCTTCCCAGGAAAGCCAGCTTCTTCCTGTCTAACCTATGCTTTTATTGTCTTACTGTTCTGCCTTTTCATTGGCTCTTAACCCAGCCACCTTACTTCCTCTTCACTGCCTGTCTATACAGGCTTCCAGGTCTCTATGGTTGATAGTGGGATTAAAAAGGCCTTTGTCACCATGCTTGGCTGTGTCCTTGAACACATAGAGACTCTGTCTGCCATGTGATCAGATTAAGGGCATGTGCTACCACCACCTGACTTCTGTTTATGACTGGCTATGACCTCTGATCTCTGGGCAAACTTTATTTATTAACATACAAATAAAATATCATCACATTCTATTACATTTATTTTTACTGAGGTGGGGCATGGGGCATGTATGTGCCACAGCATGAGTGTGGATGTCAGAGAAAAACTTGCAGGACTTGATTTTCTCCTTGATCCCTTTGTGTACCAGTGAACTAACTCAGGTTGTCAGGCTTGACAGCATGTGGCCTCCCCCTGAGCCATCTGTGTGCAGCCAGTCCTTATAGTTTCAATTTGCTATTAATATTTTCCAGCCTCTGCAGTGGTATATGCCATGCTGTTCCGGACTTCCATGCTCTTAAGATTTTTATAAAATTAATTTTTTTCTTTATTCTTCAGAAATCTGTCCATGGACACAATGAAACATGATCGTTCTTTTTCCACCTCTACTCATATCCTCCTAACACATTCCCTACCCAAATTCATATACTATTTTTTATAGCCCACTAAGTCCAGTTAACACTGTTATTATTTAACTCATTTCACTGGGCAAATATCTTCTCATCCTTTTAAAATTTGACTCTCATACATTGTCCTCCATGACACCCTTACTTATCCTCCTCAGTTTCTCCTCCTCCTTTACATGTGCATCTTGTGCATCCTTCTATTGATGCACATGGAACAGTGCTACATAATATTTGTCTAACGAGTATGCCTGTCCTTCTACTATAATTGGAGGCTGGGGTGCAAGTCCATGTGTATCTTTATACCTCCAGCCTAGGAATGGAGAATGGCATAGAGCAATTCAAAGTAAATGTTTGTGATCTGAACAATGCAGGAAATGAAATTCTTCAAATCAAGGGCCATACTAATTTCACTGGCATCCAGTCAAGTCACCAGACCCTCTCAAAGATTCTACAGCAATGTCCTAGATGGGACTTGTTTCAGAATGCATGACTACTAATGTAACAGCCTCATAACTGACCTTCTGGATTCTGTTCTTCTTCCCCTTCTGGTTACTCTCCACAATGATAAGGCCATCTTCTTAAGAATCATTCTGCTCTTCCTTTCTCCCATAGGGCATCCTCACTGTCAGCACGATAAAGTCAAACCACTTAGCAAGGATTCAGTTCCAGCCAACAGTTCCCAACTCATATGTTCTTGATATGAACTCCCTATTCAATGTTCTGCACAAAAGATGGATAATTAGGAAAGCATAAGTATCAATGATTGGCTATACACAAATTTGATGTTCCTAAGTGATAAAAATATCAGTAAACTAAGAGACAAAAAGGAAATGGGAAGGCATACTTTTTTACTTATAGCAGAAAAATAGTTCTTTAATGTAAAAAGACCTTCTGAAAATCAGCAACTCAGTAGAAAAAATACTCAGCAGAAGGCAAAATTTGCTAAAAGAAAGAAAATAGATCATATACACATATAATTCTTCCTAATTCATAAACAAATTAATTAAAACAATAATATAGTTCATGTATCAGAATGTCAAAGAGAAAAATAATGTAACTGGGGAAAGATGTAGATGAAAAGTAATTTGCATAAACTCTTAGTGTGACTATAAATTTAGAAACTATTTGAAGGAAATTTGATAATATAAGACAAAATGGAAATTTCATGTAATTAAGAGCTTGAAATTTTACTTCAGATGATTTTTTCCACAGGAAAACTATAATGATAATATACAAAAATAACTATACAAATATATTTAGCGTCATTGTTTATAATACTAATGTTCGTTAAAATCTAATAATCATATAGTCAGCTATAAAGAAGAACTATTAAAATAGGATATATATATATGAAAATATGTCCAAAATATATGTACATACATATGAAGTTGAACAGCACTGTATGACCTTTTGCAAATTATCAATATATAATACATATGTAATATATAAAGATTAAAATGATATGTTATTCATTTTTACACATATAATTATTTTATAGCTAAAATTTTTACCATGGTTCATTCGTTAAAGCCTTTCATTTTGCAAGTTCATACCCCAATGCTTAAACCATCGCTTTCCTGATCATTCCAACTGCAAACAATTTCATCTTCTCCATAAATTTTAGCAGCATTTATACATATATCACTGATACAGCAACTAAAACACTGTTCAACAAGACATCTTGGTTTACACATCCAAATTCTTCAATTAGAGTGCAAACCTGAAGGCCTAGAACCCTGAACTAGACACTGAACCCATCCTACACTATTTGGATGCTATCTTCTAGAATAACAAAAGTGAATCTCCTTTAAAATTGCTCAGTTTGAGTTATATTTTAATATGACTATTTTTTTTTTTTGCAAAGCAAAAGTTATTCTCTTACAATGCTTCTCTTCTGCTATCTCAATCCCATGTATCTTTCTCCTTATTCTTAAAAAGACAATAACCAGGTGTGGGGTACTTCTGTAATCCCAACACTCAGGAGTCAGAAGCAGAGGCAGATGGATCTTTATGAGTTCAAGACCAGCCTGGTCTACATAGGGTATTCTGGGCCAGCCAAGGCTCCATAGCAAGACTGTGTCCCAAAAACAAAAGCACAACTGTAACAATACATATCTAGGAGAGTTCTATTTACACACACACACACACACACACACACACACACACACACATATATATATATCCTCATCAATGACAGCATATCTTTTTACATACTTTTTAGATATGACAAAAATATGTATTTTTACATATTATATTAAAATAGAATTCTGACATCATAATGAAAATCCATTCAAAGAAAACAGCAAATGAAACTATAACCCATCAGTCATCTCACCAACTATAAATTTAGTCAGCTACTCTAAGGTCAAAATCCTTCAAAGCCTACAAGATCTAGAGTACCTGGAAATGTATATCACTTTTCTTGACTGTTTTCTAAACAGGAAAGACAAGGCAAGATTGAAATGAATGATAGAATGATAAATGGTGCTGGTTACCATGCAAAAAAGTCATAAGCCACGCTACCTGGTAGCAGAGAGCTTTGTTGGGGGTGGGGAGAAAAAAGAACCAGGTCTAGGGAAGAAAGCACTTGCAGAGAGAAGGAAGATGGCGGTGGGTGAGAGAGCAAAGCAAAACAGAGAGAGAGGGCAGGCTCTTTAAGGTGCAGATTGTGTAACCACACCGCACATACATGATCACTAGGGCACACTGATGAGTAAGACACCAGACCCTTTGCTCAACTTCTGAACTGCACATGTGCGGTCATGCAACTGGAGTAAGGGCAGAATTCTAACAAAGACTTTTAGAAAAAACCCTAAGAACTTCTTGTGAGCTGTAAGACAAAGATTCCAATCTCAATAGCTTACTAAGTAGTTGTAGTCATTTAAAAAACTTCCTGATTACTCTCTGTTGAGTAAAATGATGAAGGTGTATTTCATAAGCGCTAATGGTCTTTGATGTTCTAACCTATGTTAACAACTTCTGTATCTGGGAAGTTCCAGAGATAAAGCTTTCTGTTACACAATGACCTTGATTCAATATACTCATAGCATTAATCTATATTTTCCATATAGACATCATCTGCTTTACTTTTGGAGAATGTCAGAGGAAAATCATTTCTGTCTTGTCTTTCCAATTCACCTCCATTTCCTATTCTTTAATATGGAATAGTTTCTTTCAGCTTTTATTTTATACTAAAGAACTATATGGACTGGGAGATGGCTCAGCACTGTCTGCTCTTGCAGAGGACCCAGGTTCAGTTCCCAGCATGCACATTGCTGCTTACAATTATCTGTATCTCCAGTCCTAGAGAATCTAACACCCTCTTCTGACATTCACAGGTACCAGGTATGTACAAAATACACTTACATTCAATCAGGCAAAACACTCATATGCATGAAATTTTTAAAAATTAAAATGAATTTTAATAAAGACATATTTATTCTTTCTATCCAGTCTTCAGTTTCAAGTTCTGTAGAACCTGTGGTTCCTGGTTCTGTCTTAGGAAGTTCATTACTTGAGTTTTAAGAAATCTTATTTCCTGACATAGGCAGAACTTTGCAGGCAAATATACACATGTATTTTTCTAGAACATATGTCTTTTTTTTTTCAAAATATATCCATAGAAATTTGATGGAGAATTCCAGTTCTAAAGTTTATCTGGAGAACAGTTCTGCCTCTCCATTGTTGTGAACAGTTTAGTCTCAGTCTTTTTTTTTTGGTCGAGTGATTACAATCATCCTTGACATTTCTTGTTTTTGCTGTCTTCTACAAGACAGTACAACTGATCTGAATCAGCTCCTCTTGGATTCTTCTTAAATTATCCTTATCTCTTGTCTCCACAGCTCAGAACATTTAATAGCCCTGTTCACTTACAGGCCTGCCAACCTCCCCTATCTTGATTTAACAACCAACAATTTCACTTCACACAGAACCATAGTCTCTGATTAGATAAAATTCCTATAAAACAATATCATCGCCATGTTTACATTTCAGTAATATCAGCAATGATAAGAATTAACAATTATTTTTTTCTACATAACATGACCTATGGATGGTATGTTAGCTTGTATTGTTGTGTTTACAGAAGTAACTATTTGTGGTGATTTGAAAGGAAATGGCCCCCAAAGTTGGTGGCACTATTAGGAGATGTCATTTTGTTGGAGTAGTTAGAGCCTTGTTGGAAGAATTGTGCTCAAGCTTCATTCAGTGTGATGGTCAGTCAACTTTCTGTTGCTTGCAAGATGTAGCCAGCACTATGTCCATCTGCATGCTTCCATGTTCCCCACTATGATGATAATGAACTGAACCTCTAAAATTCTAAGTGAACCACCTCAATTAAATGTTTTCCTTATAAAAGTTGTCATGATTATGGTGTCTTTTCACATCAATAGAAACCCTAAGACATTGTTATTATCTCCATTTTATAGGTTAAAAACAAAGACATTTAAGAGTTTGTCCAAGTCCACATAGCTACTAAATGACATAGTTAAAATTTGTATTCAAGTCTATTGGCCAATAAATCCAAGATCTCATTGTGAGGGTTTTTGTTGTTGTTACTACTATTATTATTAGTGTGTGTGTGTGTGTGTGTGTGTGTGTGTGTGTGTGTGTGTGTGGTGTTTTGCCTGCATGTATGTCTGTGTACTGCTTGAATGCCTGGTGGTGACAGAAGCCTAAGATTAGCATTGGATAATGTTAGCCACCATGTATTTGGGTTCTGGGAATCAAACCCAGGTCCACTGTCAGAGCAACCAGTGTTCTTAACCATGGAACCATCTTTCCAGCCCCCTGTTTATGGTTTTGAATTCACTATTTTCCTTCCTTACCCTTCCCAGTGCCCCAAAGTCCAAACTTTTTATTTTAATTCTTTGATTATTCTATATAGTATATTTTATCATATTTTTCATCCCCCAACTCCTCTCTGTTTGTCCCCCTTCCTACTAACCCAACTCTATGTTTTTTAATCTCTTTAGAATAAACCCACAAAAGCAAAAGGAAAAGAAGGCTGATTTTTGTAGCTAAAGTTTTCCTGGTTCTATTCAGCTCTTGGAGCCCTGCGGCTGGCCAACCAAGTAAACACACAGAAACTTATATTGCTTATAAACTGTATGGCTGTGTCAGGCTTCTTGTTGTCTATTCTTATATCTTAAATTAACCCATTTCTATTAATCTATAAGTTGCCACGTGGCTTGTGGCTTAATGGCAACTTACATCTTGTTTCTCATGGCAGTGGCAGCTGGCAGTGTCTCCTTACTCAGCCTTCCTCTTCCCAAAATTCTCCTCTCTCTTTGTCCTGACTATACTTCCTGCCTGGATACTGGCCAATCAGCACTTTATTTGTTAACCAATCAGAGCAACACCTTCACAGCATAGAGAACATCCCACAGCAGATTTCTGTTGGTTAATCTACCTTAGAATATGGTTGATGTATACTTTATCACTCCATTGAATAACTCTCCTCCCTTTCTCTCTCAGCAGCTATTATTTGCAATTAGCTTCTTGGCTAGTCGCAGGACTTTGTGCCCACTTCCACTATAGTTTTGTCTGGCTTGAGCTTGTGCAGGTCTTGTCTGTGCAATCACAATCTCTGTGAGTTTATATGTGTGTCATCAGCCCTGCTGTGTTTGGAAAATACTGTTTCTCTATAATCATGTAGCAGCTCTGGCTCTTACAATCTTTCTGATCCCTCTTCCACATTGGTCCCTGACCTTGAGTGGGTACATGTGATAAAGACATTCCATTCTGAGCTAAGCATCCCCAAGTCTCTCACTCCTGCACATTGCCCCGTTGTGGGTCTCCGTGTTGACTGTCATCTATTGCAAAAAGAAGCTTTGATGAAGGTAGAATCCAAAACTTATACTCTCTGTATTTCATTTCTGTTAGAGTTTCCAGATTTTCATTTTAGGGCTGGAAGATCATCTTTTAATCATTTAAAATACTTAAAGACACTGTGAAAAATTTAGGAATTCCAAATAGATAAATAGATATATAAGAGAAATAACTATGTTTACAAAGACTTTTACATAAATGTTTTTAGAACATTCATCTACAAGAGTAAAAAGAGACAGGTAACTCATGTCCATCAATACATGGATACATAAGTAATATTATACAATAAATTGCCACTTAGAAACAAAATTCCAATATATGAAAGATGAATCTCAAAATCTAGGCATAAATGTCTACATGCTATAGGATTCTAGTTGTAGGAAATTTTAGAAAACATAAAACTTACCTATGATGACACAAGACAGATTACCTTCTAGAAAAATAACAAGGAAATTACATTAAATAAGCATAGTATTAAACATGAGCTTGAGGGTGGTCACATGGAAGTATATATTTCCCACAGTTCATTTAGTTTTATAGTTAAAATGATGGTTTGATAACATATTCAAAATCACCAGCTAGGTAGGTGAAGTATAAACACCCCACTTCTATGTACAGTATCAAAGGATAGAAAATGACTACATCAATCATTGAAAGATCCATACTATATACCATTAAGACATGTAAATATAATGCTGTGGTGACCCCCAATCATAACTTATTTTCATTGCTACTTCATAACTATAATTTTGCTACTGTTATGAATTATAATGTAAAAATCTGTATTTTCCAATGATCTTAGGTGACCCCTGTGAAACAATCATTCAACTCCCAAGGGGACACAACCCACAGGTTGAGAACTACTGCTTTAGGATAAAGTAATGGCTTTCAAATGAGTGATAGCTAGATCCACACTTGACTTTTAACAATGTATGATAACATTTTGGAAAATCAAACTGAAGGACTTGCTGCTAGTATCTCTTGGGTAGAGGCAGAGATGTTATTAAATATCCTATAGTGTAAAAGACATAGCCTATAACAATGAGTTAGTTAACTGACTTAAATTGTCAATCATGCCAAAGCTGAGAAACTCAGAGATACATTTTGTTCGAGCAAAATATATTTATATGTAAGGATTCTTTTAAGGGACAAATATGTGAAAAAATCAACACACATTAAATCCAACAGTTTTAGCCAGCTGGCCCTTTGTAAAGCAGTAAATAATATCTGAAAGAATGAGCACAAGATAAGGACAATGGGATGGGGTTGGGGAGTGTGGGTGGTATTGAGGTTCCTTGTAAAGGGGGAGGTTGGAAGGGTATTCTAAAAATCATCTAAAAAGCAATGTCAAGACACTGAAAGATGAGGATGAAACACCAAAGGGGACAAAGACTTCAAAAGCTGAACTTGGACTACTTAATCACTTTGCCTAAGGCTATCCCTGCAAGTAAGCAAGTAGTTCTTCTTAATCAGAATTGTATTCAAGAAAAATAAGTTGGAGTGAGAGGGCTTATTCTTTTGCCATAAGCTTGGAGTTTTGTTTCTCTTTAAAAATAAATATCTATTCCCAAGAAGTCAAGCCACAGAGAAAGAAGTCACATTAAATAGAGACAAAAGAAGACGTTGCCCTAGCAACCAAAAGCACTTACAAGATTTCATCAAACTCATTGTGCACTATTTCATTTTTTATTTCATCACTTTTTTTTCAACATGGAAAGGCTTGAAATAGCCTGATAAATAATTGCCTGAGTAGGCTTAACACCTCCTAATATCCCATCGTGAAATTTCTTTCAGCACTATGAAGGACATAATTCTGAATTGTAAATGCAAAAGAGCATAATAGCCTCATTCCCCCTTCCTTCCATTCAAAAGGTCGACAGTGTAAAGCAACAAAGGAGCTCTCATACAGTACAAAAGAGGTTTCTCTCACATACCAGGGTTCTACACTCTACTGAGCATGGAAAAAGCATTTCCCAAACCATTCCTTTTGAAAAGTAGCAAGACTTCCTTAAGAACCAACATGTTACTAGCTAATCCCCTCTGCTGCTACATATGGGGAGCACCCAAGAAGAGTGGGAAAATACTAATAATTTTTAAAGTAAGTTTTTAATTTCAATAGTTAGGCTATTGCTTAAATATGAAAGGAAAAAGCAACAGAGAAAAGCAGCAGCGTATGACAAAGCCCACACTGACCCAGAAGATGTCAGGATAGTCCTGCTACAGTGACCTGCAAGTCTGAGGCTTAGTTATTTCATGTGTCAAGTGTGAGGGAGGGCCAAATAAGGTTTTCTTGCAAGTCAATCACTCATTTCTATATAATGAATCTCAGGGGTGGGGGATGCTACTTTCTAATTTCATGCCATTCTTTTTCTTTGTGGGACTCATGTACAGCTTGATCTGTTTCTCTGTCCATATCTACATTTTTCTAATCAGTATTCTTAGTCCACATCACTACTGGCTAGTCCTTGACTTTCAAAAACATGTTGTTCTTAAGGCTGAGTATAACCCCTCTTGTATAATGTCAATAAGACATTTCTTACCTATGGATGACTCATTCCAGAAACCTTAGCACATGAGTAATTTAAGACAGACCCTGAACTGTTAGAAGTCACAAGTTCATCAGAGACCCCTGAGCATTTAATTGTGGAAGCTTCTTGTACATGTATACAAAGAAGGAATTAATCCTCAGAAAAGAAAGCCTTCTAAATTAAGAATGTCTTTGGTATTTAACAGAACAAGAAAAAGCCCATCATTCATTCCTTAAATGAGAATAATTGAATTAGCTATAGAACCCAATACATGAGGTTTAATTTAATTTGTATGCAATAAAACTGCATTCTATAACAAAAAGATGTTTCAACAACTCTCCTTAAAGTATAGAAGGAGTGACAGTGATCCATTTCTTAGAAGAGGTCCACATCAGACTACATAAACATCTTGTATAAAGAAAATAAACAAGTCATATACCTATTGATTAGGGCATATCCTTTATATCAATTTGCATTAAGAAAAACATAAAATCTCAAATAACTGGACTTAATACTTAATTAGTTAAATTCTCCACAGTTTCGCATATACAGTCTTCCAGTTGGCTTCATGGTTTCTATCAGTGTGATAATCTGCATTGCATCTCTAGTATACAGAGGCAATTAAAATTCAGCTCCTCTCTATGTTGTATTCCATTATGGCACAAATGCAGATTCAAACCTGGCATGATGAAAGGAATTAGAAAAAAAAATAACTAAGACAACTAGGTTGCATACAAAGCAGAAGCAACAAAGCCAAGCCTAATAAAAATTTCTATGACTTTCCAGGAAAAGTGGTCAAACTCTGTGTTACTATATGCAACTTAATTTACCATATGGGAGAATGGTTATCTAATTAAAAGTTTTAATTATTACTAAATACCAAAGAATATGATAGAGGTTATATATTTTTTATAAACATATGGGTCATTCTAACTAAAGAAAACACAACTGAATACAGTTTAGGAAAAGTTCAAATTCTGCAGGGTTAAGAATAGTAATCATAAACTGGGTGGTAGTAGCATATACCTTTAATCCCAGTACTCAGGAGACAGAGGCAGGTGGGTCTCTGAGTTCTAAGGCCATCCTGGTCTCCAGAATGAGTTTCAGGACAGTCAGGGCTGTCACACAGAGAAACCCTGCCTCAAAAAACAAAACAACAAAAAATAAAACAATAACAACAACAAAAAGAATCATAATCACTAATGGAACTCAGTATTGAAGGTTTAATTTACCTGATTAATTATTACAAACTAGAGTATCTTATCTAGAATAAATATAATTATTCAACTGTGTACTATGTGTCTATTGTTGTGTTCACTTCCCTTACAAGTCAGCAGAAAAGAGAGGTACCGGGTGGTGGTGGTGTACACCTTTAATCCCAGCACTCGGGAGGCAGAGGCAGGCAGATCTTTGTGAGTTCGAGGCCAGCCTGGTCTACAGAGTGAGATCCAGGAAAGGCACAAACCTACACAGAGAGACCCTGTCTTGAAAAAAAAGAAAGAAAAAGAAAAGAAAAGAAAGAGAGGAGATAAATCTTAGTCCTCTAGCTCCAAGAACACACAGCCATAAATATACTGTTATTTGATGAAGAATAAGGAATTTTCTATGAAAGAATTAATAACTTTGTCTGAGAGATGAATGTAACAGAAACATCTTTACAAGGTGATATTTGAAATATTCCTTGGAGGATGAGTAGAAGATAAAAGGCAGGAAGGTATGATGGGCTGCTGTAAAATAAATAAGTCCTGTGTACATAAATTATGATAGCATGAAAAAGCATGGCACAATCAGTGAACAAGAGATTGACTGATTCAGTGTATGTAGTTTAAGGAAAACTTCCCATAGAAATGAAACTTAAGAAATGGTGAAAAGTTACTTGTTCAATTGGCATAAAGCATGGGACTATAAAACTGAAAACTATGAGCAAATATCCTGCACTTTTTTTCTCTTAGGTACATTTTTTATTAAAAAATAGTTTTATTCATCCTTTCAAAATGAGCTTATCATAAAGAAAGATTGAAAACTGTAATGGGAGATTATGTGGCATTCCTAGCATATATATGAATTCAGGGTCCAGTGTTCGTTTGTGTTTGTGTCTACAGGGCAACACTAGATGTAAATCAGTCTTTGATTTTCTTGTAATTCCATGATCTGAAAAAGAAATTATTAGTAAATTTTTTGGTACATTTTTTTCAGTTTCTTTAAGAATTTTTTTTTTTTACTCATTTTACGTACCTACCACAGATCCCCCTCTCATCCCTCCTCCAACTCCCCCCCATACATCCTCCATTCCCCCCTCCAAGAGGTCAAGGCCTCCTATGGGGAGGAGAGCAAAGCTCAGCACATTCAGCCTAGGCAGGGCCAAGCCTCCCACCCCACATCAAGGATGAGCTAGGTGTTGGATGATATACAATGGGATCCTGCACATTTAAACATATATCAGATCAGCACTATCAGAGCTGCGTTTTAGAAAACTCTAACATCAGTGGGAGGGATGGAGAGGCTAAAGCCCATTAGTTTGGGTCTTACAGAACTATTGCAATATTCATACAGGAAATAATTTACTAAAAGTCATCATGCATACATTATAATGTGTTTCTACTTTACTCAGTGGCCTAGGGTTAGGAATAAAAATTAAATCACTAGATGTGTCAAACTAATAACAGTGTTATGAAAAAATAAAAAGAAATTGATAAAACATGGTTGAAGGGATGAAATGAAGGACCAAGGCAGGTTATAATAGGAACTGAGGCATTGTGAGGAATAACAGATATTATGGGCAAGATCTTGATTCCCACTATCACACCTTAGTCCCATAATCATTGTGCATGACAAGGGAAAAGAGAAATTATCTATGTGCTACTAATGACAGGCACTCTGTGAAAGCTGAGTTTTGGTCAGGCTGGTAGCAGAAATGGAAGAGGATACTGTGATTAGAATTACAAGGGGGATTTGTGACAGGCTTTGAAGATAAAGGAAGTCACATGGTAAAGAATTATAGGCACCTTATCTCTCTCTTTAAATTGAAATATAATTTAGTGTTATGAAGTTTCCTCTTAGCACTGCGCTCATTGTATCCCGTAAGTATGGGTATGATGTGTATTCATTTTCATTGGATATTTTTTCTTTATTTCTGTCTTGACATATCATTTAGTAGAGTTGTTCAGTTTCCATGAGTTCATAGCTTTCTGTTGTTTCTGTTTTTAATATCCAGTTTTAATTCATGGTGGTCTGATAGGATGCAGGGAGTTATTTCAATGTTCTTGTATCTGTGGAGAATTGTGTTATGTTTGAGTATGTGGTCAGTTTTGGAGAAAGTTCCATGAGGTACTGAGAAGGTATATTCTTTTGTGTTTAGGTGAAATGTTCTGTAAATATCCTTTAGGTCCATTTGACTCATAACATCTGTTAGTTCCAGTATTTCTGTTTAGTTTTTGTCTTGATAATCTGTCCATTGGTAAGAGTGGGGTTTTGAATCACTATGTGAATGTTAATATGTAATGTAAACTGTAATAATGTTTCTTTTATGAACTTGGGAGCCCTTGTGTTTGGTGCACAGATGTCAAGAATTGCAATGTCCTTTGGGGGGATTTTCCCTTTGATGAGTATGTAGTGCCTTTCCCTATCTTTTCTGATTATTTTTTGTCGGAAGTCTATTTTGTCAGATATTAAAATTGTTACACCAGCTTTCTTCTTAGGTCCATTTGCTTGGAATATCTTTTGCCATCCTTTTACCCTGAGGTGATGTCTTGATGTTAAGGTGTTTCTTGAATGCAACAGAAGGGTGGATCCTGTCTTCTTTTTTTTCTTTTCTTCTTTTTTATCTTTTTATTATTATTATTATTATATTTGTGTTTTAATTTTACACATCAGCCATGGGTTCCCCTGTCTTCCCCCCTCCCGCCCCCATTCCCACCTCCTCCCCATCCCCTCCCCACCATTCCCATCTCCTCCAGGGCCAAGACTCCCCTGGGGATTCATTTAAACCTGCTGGATTCAGTACAGGCAGATCCAGTCCTGTCCTTCCAGGCTGAGCAAAGTGTCCCTGTGTAAGCCCAAGGAGTAATGAAGGGCAAGATTTGAGGGAAAGAAAGCTTAGGGGAGCAGGAGATCCCAGCTGGATCAAGAACAGAAAGGGAGAATGAGGAATAACAGACCATGATAAATGATGACCACATGAGAATAGGAATAGGCAGAGTGATGGAGAGGTCCCTAAAATCTTTTCTTCTTTTTATTAAGAAATTTTCTCTTCATTTTACATACCAACCACAGATCCTGTCCCCTCACTTGTCCCATCTGCCGGTCTTCCTCACCCCCCACCCCAACCCCCATTTCTGCCTCCTCCAGGGCAAGGCCTCCAGTGCGGAGTCAGCAGAGCCTGATACAATCAGTTGAGGCAGGTCCAAGCCCCTCCCCCTGGACCAAGATTGTGTAAGCCGACCATAGGCAGTGGGCTCTAACAGGCTCACTCGTGTACTAGGGATGGAACTTGATCTTACTGCCAAAGGACCTCTTAAGCAGATCAAGCTACATAAATGGTCTTGCCTATGCAGAGCGCCTAGTCCAGTCCCATAGAGGTTCCACAGCTATTGGCCCACAGTTCATGAGTTCCCATTAGTTTAGTTTGGTTGTCTCTGTACATTTCCCCATCGTGATACTGATGCCCCTTGCTCATAGAGTCCTTCTTTCTCTTTGTCTAGACTACTGTAGCTCAGCCTGGTACTTGGCTGTGGATCTCTGCATCTGCTTCCATCAGTTACTGGGTGAAGTTTCTATGATGACAGGGTATTCACCAATCTGATTACCTGAGTAGGCTAGTTCAGGCACGCTCTCCACTATAGCCAGTAGTCTAAGGTGGGGTCACCCTTGTGGATTCCTGGGAACTTCCCTAGCACCAGATTTCTCCCTATTCTTATGGTGTCTCCCTCTATCATGACATCTTTTTCATTGCTCTTCCAATCCATCCCTGTTCCAGCTTATGTTCTCATCCCCCTTCATCTATCCTCTATTGCCCTTATCACCACCAGTCTACTAATGGAGATCTCATCAATTTCCCCTTCTCAGGGAGATCCATGCATCCCTTTTGGGGTTCTCCTTGTTAGGTAGCCTTTCTGGATCTGTAGATTATAGTCCTCTACCTTTCATCTAGTATTTGCCTGCAAATTTCATGATGTCATTGTTTTTTACTGCTGAGTAGAATTCCATTGTGTGTATGTGCCACATTTTCTTTATCCATTCTTCAGTTGAATGGCATCTAGGTTATTCCTAGGTTCTGACTATTAAAAACAGTGCTGCTATGAACATAGTTGAGCATGTAACCTTGTGGCATGATTGAGTGTTCCTTGGGTATATGCCCAAGAGTGGTATTGCTGGGTCCTGAGGTAGATTGCCTCCCAATTTTCTGAGAAACCACCATACTGATTTCTAAAGTGGCTATCCACGTTTGCACTCTCACCAACAGTGGAGGAGTATTACCCTTGTTCCACATCCTATCCAACAAAAGCTGTTATCAGTGTTTTTGATCACAGACTTTCTGACAGGTGTAAGATGGTATCTCAGTGTTGTTTTGATTTGAATTTCCCTGATGACTAAGGATGTTGAGCAATTCCTTAAATGTCTTTCAGCCATTTGAGATTCTTCTGTTGAGAATTCTCTGTTTAACTCTGTAGCCCATTTTCTAATTGAATTGTTTGGTATTTTGATGTCTAGTTTCTTGAGTTCTTTATATATTTTTGAGACCAGCCCTCTGTCAGATGTGGAGTTGGTGAAGATATTTTCCCATTCTATAGGATGTCTTTTTGTCCATGTCCTTTGCCTTACAAAAACTCCTCAATTTTAGGAGGTCACATTTATTAATTACTACTTTTAGTGTCTGTGCTACTGGTGTTATATTTAGGAAGTGGTCGCCTATGCCAATGCTTTCAAGGCTCCTTCCCACTTCCTCTTCTAGCAGGTTCACTGTAACTGCATTTATGTTGAGGACTTTGATCCACTTGGACTTGAGTTTTGTGCATAGCAATAGATATGGATCTATTTGCAGTCTTCTACATGTTGACATCCAGTTATGCCAGCACCATTTGTTGAAGATGCTTTCTTTTTTCTATGTTTTGGCTTCTTTGTCAAAAATCAGGTGTTCATAAGTGTGTGGATTAATGTCAGGATCTTCAGTTCTATTCCATTGGTCCACATGTTGGTTTTTATGCCAACATCAAGCCGTTTTTATTACTGTAACTCTATATTATAGCTTGAGGTCAGGGATAGTGATGCCTCCAGAAGTTGCTTTATTGCAAAGAATTGTTTTAGCTTTCCTGGGTTTTTTGTTTTTCCATATGAAGTTGAATATTGTTCTTTCCAGGTCTGTGAAGAATTTGGGGGGGGGGGTTTGATGGGGATTGCACTGAATCTGTAGACTGTTTTTGGTAAGATTGCCATTCTTACTACCTTAATCCTACCTATCTATGAGCATGGGAGATCTTACCATTTTTTTTTTATATCTTCTTCAATCTTTCTTTAGAGACTTAAAGTTCTTATCATATAAGTTTTTCACTTGCATCCTTAAAGTTACCCCAAGTTATTTTTTATATTATTTGTGGCTATTATAAAGGGTGATGTTTCTTTGATTTCTTACTCAGCCTGTTTATCAATTGAATATAGGAGGGCTACTAATTTTGTTTTAGTTAATCTTGTATTCTGCCATATTACTGAAGTTGTTTATCAGCTGTAGAAGTTCCCTAGTAGAGATTTTGAGGTCTCTTAAGAATACTACCATATTGTCTGCAAATAGGGAAAGTTTGACTTCTTCCTTTCCAGTTTGTATCCCCTTGATCTCCTTTTGTTGTCTTATTGCTCTAGCTAGAACCCCAAGTACTTTATTGAATATATATGGGGAGAATGGACAGTGGACAGCTTTGTCTTGTTCCTGATTTTAGTGGAATTGCTCTAAGTTTCTCTCCATTTAATATGATGTTGGTTGTTGGTTTGGTGTAAATTGCCTTTATTATGTTTAGGTATGTTCCTTGTATTCCTGATCTCTCCAAGACCTTTATCTTGAAGGGGTATTGAATTTTGTCAAAGGCTTTTTTAGCATCTAATGAGATGATCATGTGGTTTTTTTTCTTCCAGTTTGTTTATATGGTGTATTACATTGACAGATGTCATATGTTGAACCAACTAAACCATACTTGCATCCCTGGGATGAAGCCTACTTGATCATGGTAGATAAGTTTTTTTTGGTGTATTCTTGGATTTGGTTTGCCAGTATTTTATTGATTATTTTCCCATCAATGTTTATGAGGGAGATTGGTCTGTAATCCTCTTTCTTTGTTGCATCTCTTTGTGGGTTGGATATTAGGGTAACTGTAGACTCATAAAAATAGTTTGGCAATGTTCCTTTTGTTTCTATTGTGTGGAAAAACTGGAAGAGTATTGGTATTAGTTCTTCTTTGAAAATCTGGTAGAATTCTGCACTGAAGCCAACTGATCCTGCAAATTTTTGGGGGGTTGGGAGACTTTTAATTACTGTTTCTATTCCTTTGGGGTTATTGGTCTATTTAAATTATTTATCTGGTCCTGATTTAACTTTTGTATGTGGAATCTATATAAAAATTGTCCATTTCTTTTAAATTTTTCAATTTTTGAAGTATGGCCTGATGATTCTCTGGATTTCCTCATTGTCTGTTGTTGTGTCCCCCTTTTCATTTCTGATTTTTGTTAAGTTGAATAGTCTCTAACTTTTGGTTGGTTTGAATAAGAGCTAGTCTATCTTGTTGATTTTCTCAAACAACCAAATCTTTGTTTCATTGATTCTTTGTGCTGTTCTCTTTGTTTCTATTTTATTGATTTCAGCCCTCAATTAGATTATTTCCTTGTGTCTACTCCTCTTGGATGAGCTTGCTTCTTTTTCTTCTAGGGCTTTTAGTTGTGCTGTTAAGTCGCTAGCATGAGATTTCTCCAACTTTTTTATGTGGGTATCAGTGCTATGAATTTTCCTCTTAGCACTGCTTTCATAGTGTCCCATAAGTTTGGGTATGTGGTGTATTCATTTTCATTGATCTCTAGGAAGTCTTTAATTTCTTTCTTTGTTTCTTCCTTTATTCAGGGATGATTTAGTTATTGTTCAGTTTCCATGAGATAGTAGGTTTTCTGAAATTTTTGTTGTTGAAATCTAAGTTTAATCCATGGTGGTCTGATAGAATACAGAAAGTTATTCCCACTTTTTTGTATCTGTTGAGATTTGCTTTGTGAATGAGTATGTGGTCGATTTTAGAGAAAATTCCATGGGGTGCTTAGAAGAATGTATATTCTTTTGTGTTAGGATGGAATATTCTGTAGATATCTATTAAGTCCTTTTTTTTCTTGCCAGAGCTAAGGACCAAACCCAGGGCCTTTTGCTTGCTAGGCAAGCACTCTACCACTGAGCTAAATCCCCAACCCGCATGATGCTATTCTTACGGTTGCTTTCTTCTGCTTCTTCCACCTTGTGATGTTCAGGTCTTCCTGTTGGAAGAGGGCTAGGTTCTGGTGATGCTATATTGCTCTTTATGTTGTTATATGTACATCTGCCTTAATGTCGATTTGAGTCAAAACATCTCTTTATATCCCTTGTTTCTCTGTTAAGTTTCTGTCTTACAGACCTGTTCATTGGTGAGAGTAGGGTGTTGAAGTCTCCCACTACTAATATGTAGGGTTTGATGTGTGGTTTAATCTTTAGTAATGTTTCTTTTACAAATGTAGGTGCCCTTGTATTTGGGACATTAATGTTCCAAATTAAGACTTCATTTTGGTGGATTTTCCCTGTAATGAATATGTAATGTCCTTCCTGTCTCTTTCAGTTGATTTTAGTTTGAAGTCTATTTTGTTAGATATTAAGATAGTACACCAGCTTTCTTCTTGAGTCCATTTGATTTAAAATTCTTTTCCCAGCCTTTTACTCTGAGATAGTGTCTGACTTTGAGGTTGAGGTATGTTTTGTATGCAGCAGAAGGATGAATTCTGTTTTTGTATCCATTCTGTTAGCCTGTGTCTTTTCATAGATGAATTGAGTTCATTGATATTAAGGCGTATTAATGACCAGTGATTATTAATGCCTGTTATTTTTTATGGTAGTGTTGTGTTTCCCTTCTTTGGTATTTGTTCAGGTGGACTTACATATTGCCTGCATTTTTGTGGGTGCATCTAGCTTCCTTAGGTTGGATTTTACCTTCTAGTTCTTTCTGTAGGGTTGAGTTTGTAGATAGGTATTGTTTAGTCTGGTTTTATCATGGAATATTTACTCCCTCTATGGTGATTGGGAGCTTTGCTGGGTATAATAGTCTGGGTTGGCATCCATGGTTTCTTAGTGTCTGCATAAAGTCTGTCCAAGACCTTCTGGCTTTCAGAATCTCCATTGAGAAGTCAGGTGTTATTCTAATAGGTCTGTCTTTGTATGTTACTTGGCCTTTTCCTTTGTAGCTCTTAATATTTTTTCTGTATTCTGTATGATTAGTGGTTTTGCTAGTATATGGTGAGTAGACTTTTTTTGGATCCAGTCTATTTGGTGTTCTGTGAGCTTCTTGTATCTTCATAGGCATTTCCATCTTTGGGTTGGGAAAGTTTTCTTCTATGACTTTGTTGAATATATTTTCTGTGTTTTTGAGCTGGTATTTTCCTTCTTCTGCCTCTATTATTCTTAGGTTTGGCCTTTTCATGGTGTCTCAGATTTCCTAGATGTTTTGTGTTATGACTTTCTTGGCTTTCATGTTTTCTCTGACTGAGGAATCTATTTCCTCTATTGTATCTTCAATGTCAGAGATTCTCTCTCAAATCTCTTGCATTCTGTTGGTTATGTTTACATCTCCACTTCCTGTTCATTTACTCAGACTTTCCATTTCCCGCATTCCCTCAGTTTGTGTCTTCTTTATTGTCTCTATTTCAGTTTTCAAATCTTGAACTGTTTTCTTCACCTGTTTAATTGCTTTTTCTTGGTTTTCTTGGCTTTCTTTAAGTAATTTATTGATTTCTTTGAATTTTTGTTTGCCTTTTCCTTGATTTCTTTAAGGGAATTTTTCATTTCCTCTTTGAAAGCCTCTATCATCTACTTAAAGTCATTTTTAAAGTCAATTTCTTCTGCTTCCTCTGCATTGGGTTGCTCAGGTCTTGCTGATATAGAAGCACTAGGTTCTGATGGTGCCATTTTGGTCTTTATGTTGTTGACTATATTTTTGCACTGGCATCTACCCATCTGTTCCTCCACTCAATGCAAGTGGTATCTTTGTCTGACTGGTCCTTTCTTGGTTCAATCAACACTCTTGATCGAATCAGACCTCTTGGTCCTCTTAGTCCAATTAGTAGGCTCTCTTCATCCAATCAGTGCTGGCAGGCTCTGTCTCAGGGAGCAGTGTGGTCTTGGCAGGTGGGTGAGTTTGGGGGGTTGGGGTAGGGGATGGTAGTAGTCTGGCCTGCCTTCAGGAGACCTGCCTGCTGGAATCCTGTTTTCTAATCCAATATGTTCATCTGTGTCTTTTTATTGGGGAATTGAGAACACTGATATTGAGAGTAACTAACAAACAATGCTTGTTGATTCCTCTGTGTGTGTGTGTGTGTGTGTGTGTGTGTGTGTGTGTTGTGGATTTTTCCCTATCTTCTGATTTTCTGTTTTGATATTTCTTGTTCTTATAGTTTTCTTGGGTCTGGTTAGCCTCTTCATTTTGAAGGTTTTCTTCTAGTACCTTCTGTAAAGCTGGATTTGAGATACTTCTTAAATTTTAGATTATTGTGGAATGTCTTTCTTTCTCCAACTATTTCTGAAGTTTGAATTCTGAAGAGCCAGCCCATCAAAGGTAAGTTTGATTTTAGGATCTGACCAAGATATTCAGGTTCTAGGTGATACATATAAATTCTAACAACACAAAGTACAACATACATGAAATGGAATCTTAAGAAGCTTACTTTTTTGTACTATCTCATTTCTTCCTCATAATGCTTTGGATACCCTATTTATACTAGGTTTCTGTATACCCAGGTACAGACAGTTTAGTTGAATACAATAAAACACAGTGAGGTTATGTCATTTGGACAAGAATCTATGTATAACTATTGAGGAAGGGACAAAGGCCCTGCCAAGTGAAGAGAGTTATGAAAGTAGGCTGACACTGAAGGATTCAGTCAGGCAAGGTGATGCATGCTTTTAATCCCAGCACTCAGGAGGTGAGTATCTCTACAAGTTATAAGGCAGCCTGATCTATATAGTGAGTTCTTAGAAATCCAGAGCTACTTAGAGAATCCCTGTCTCAAAATACAGAAATGAAATGACTGGGAGATTTAAACAAAGGTTTCCACTGAATCCCTTTCATGCATCCTGGAAGTTAAAGCAATTATTTAGAAGAGAATCTAATCCCCTGATCTACACTATCTGCTACTCTTTGGAATGCTGATCACATAAAGACAAAGCAAACTAAGTTAAAAATACAACTCCTAATATAGTGTAATTTCCTTCAGAATCCCTCTCCCAATGGAAATTATAATCTGAGGTTGTAAAGAAGCACCATGGAGAAAATAAGTGTCAGTGGTCCAGCCAGCTACCTCTGGGCTATAGTTGTAGCATGAAGACACTTGAACATCTAGTTGACAAGAACATGAGAGAGGTGCTACTGCCTAGGATTTTCTTGTAAAGTACCATGAGAGAGACATAGTGGTGTCATTTGAACTTTGCTGTTAACAGGTTCTTCCCTTCCATATGAGTTCTCCATTAGTAGCTGTTAGCTCCTCTGGTAGTTACTTTCCATCCTACCTCTAGGCAGTTTTCCTGTCTCTCATCAACTTACACCACCACCTTAGCTTAGCTAGATACTGGACACTAATCTATATTGGAAAACAAAATCCTTACCAAATATGACTGAGTATTTTACTTTTCAACCGGTTTCCCCAAACTCTTATAGAGATTGGAGAGCCACAAATTTTGGCTACTAGTAAAGACATATTTGGGGTTTTTGTCCTGTTCCTCCAGGTGCTTAATTTTCTTTAGTTATTTTAGGAATCGTGACCATTAAAACTGTTAACAAAATGATTTGGCATCATGTGTAATTGCATATTGGTGATCACTAAGTATTACTGAAGAATGCCAAAAAGTGTATTTATGGTTCTGTGCCACTGGATTATTATCCATAAAGTTGCAAAACACAAAACTGCCTGCTCCTAGATACTAGATGTGTCAAATGAATCACCATCTCTGATGCCAATGATTTGACTACTTGCCACAAACCATGATTTTAATTTTAGTTCAAATAAGAATCAAAGATTGGTCTATTGACTAGAGGATTGCAAATGTGTATCAGAGAGGTGGCTTGACTATATTCAGAAAGTACTGTCATATTTATATATGCATATATATATTATACATCCCAGATTTACTGTTACAGATAATCTCTTTCTCAGCCAATGGAGAGACCTTCTATTTGCTTGATAAATTCATACACAATATAAGTAGGACATTTTTTTTATATAAATGATCGAATAAGGTCCTATGTGAAAGATTTTCTGGGCACCTTAATGACTTAAGAGAAACTAAACCTAAAAATGTCTGTAAGCAGGGGCTGGAAAGATGGCTCCATGGTTAAGAGCAACTGCTACACTTACAGAGGATCCAAGTTTGCTTCCCAGTCACCCACATAGTGGCTTACAGCCACTTGCAACTTCAGTTCCAGGGAATCTAATTCTCTGTTCTGATCTCCATGGGCTCCTGCACACATGTAGTACATATACAGACACCCAGGTACACACACATACACATAAAAATATTTTTTTAATCTGTAAGCAAAACATGAATCATATTTAATGTCATCTATGTGTTCAGTGTCCAGGGTATGTTATACATCTTCGATTCAGCACCTGTCGCCACCAAGTATGGTTGTTTTGCCTGCAGAAAAGAAAGGGATGAATGTAAGTGCTCCTTTAATTATAAAGGGGCTCTATTCTGCCAGTTATACACATAGATCATGTGTACATTCATTTCCTATTTTTATCCAGGCACCTGGTAAAGTGCTTCTCCTCAAGTTAATGCACACCAGCAGCAAAGTCTTAGGAAAATAGACCATCAGCCATTTTCCTATAGGCTACCGATGACACTGACTGCATTTGAGCTTCAATCATTTCTTTGTTTCAGAGTTGAAGGAAAAGAGTATTTATACATAAGCTGTTCTTGGTTGTAAAAAACATGATTTCCATACCAATGAATGACCCAATTTATAGTTCAACAAAAATGGCTTATCCTTGGCAAAAGAGATATATGTCACCCAACAAAGAAGCTGATTCAAGAAAGCCCTGCTGCCTGTCACAACTTGGTTTAGGAGTCGAATGAGGAACAGACTCCTAGATTGAAAGAGGAAAAGAAAAAAAGATGCTTAAGATCCTCTCTCTCTCTCTCTCTCTCTCTCTCTCTCTCTCTCTCTCTCTCACACACACACACACACACACACACACACACACATACACACACACATATTCAAATTTGAAAAAATTAATTCATCTCACTGAAATTCACATACATACATACCCACTTTTGGGATTAGGGAGATGGGTCAATGATTGCTGTCAAAGTATGAGGACCTGAGTTTTGAACCCCAAACACACACATAAACATTGTGGATATGGCACAGTATGCATAGACTCCCAGAATTAGTAGGCATAGATAAGAGGGTTCCTGAAAGTCACTAGCCAGTCAGTTTAGCCAATCAGTGAGCTCTAGACTCAGTGAGAGATCCTGCCTCAAAAAAAAAAAAGAATTAGATTGAGGATGACACCTGATATCTACTTTTGGTCTCCATATGTGAGCATAATCATAATCATATTCATCCACATTCATACAAAACCAGAGTGAACAACATTAACACACAAAAAATGACTAAGAAATATCTCAAAAAATGTTAATCATCTCTAGCATTAGGGAACTAGAAATCAAAACAGCTTTGAAATTTCATCTTACCCTTTCAGAATGGCAAATATCATCAAAACAACCACAGCAGATGCTGGTGACATTGTGGGTAAAGGGGAATCCTCATTCAGTTTAGGCATTTGCAAACTGGTCTAGTCATTCTGGAAATCAGCATGGAGAACCCTCAAAAGTGAAAGTAAAAAATCAATCTAAGACCCAGATATACCATACCACTCTTTGGTATATAATCAAAGGCTCAACATCCTACTCTACAGATACCTGCTCAGCCATGTTTATAGTTGCTCTGTTTGAAATAGCCAGGAATTGGAAGCAGAATAAATGTCCTTCAACTAATGAATGTTTAATGAAAATGTGCTACATATAAACTGTGGAATACTATTCAGCTGTAAAGAAAAATGGAAATCATGAACTTTGCAGGTAAATAAATAGAACTAGAAAATATCACATTGAATGAGGTAACCCAGAATTGTGAAAGACAAATGTCACATGTTCTCTCTCATCTAGCTCCAAAGAAGCCAACAAAGTACAAAAGGACCATGTAGGAAACAATATAGAAGGAGAATAACAGGGTATATGTGATTTGAAGGGGTAAATGTGAAAAATAAGGGAGTTTTTAATTAAGGATAGAGAGGAGAGGAAGGTCACTACAGAAATAAATAAAAGTAAGGATGTCTTAAAAATTCAGCACCCAGTCTGTGGGACCAGGATCTGTCCTTAGTGCATGAGCTGGCTGTTTGAAACCTTGGGCTTACACAGGGACAATTTGCTCAGCCTGGAAGGAGGTGACAGGACCTGCCTGCACTGAATCCACCAGGTTGAATTGAATCCCCAGGGGAGTCTTGGCCCTGGAGGATATGGGAATGGAGGGGAGGAGATGGGGAGAAGGTGGGGATGGGGGCGGGAGGGGGGAGGACAGGGGAACCCATGGCTGATGTATAAAATTTAAAACACATAATAATAAAGAAAAAAATCTTTTGCAGAGATTTAAAAAAAATCATTGTAAATCACATTATTACCTAAAACTTAAATATAATATATAATATTATATTATAATATAATATAGTCTGTGAGTATATATATATGCATACATAGTTTAAATGAAATTTAATTTTCCTATTTGGGCTTATAATATTACCTCTAAAACTATAGGCTAACAAAAAAAAAAAAACCAGGCATAAGAAGCCCTCTTTCAAGTTGTTCAGGAGATTCCCAAAATATTTTAGGTTATGCTGCTGTTTTTGGTTGCCTCCTAGGAGTTGAAGGTAAGTATTTATTGCTAAAGACACTATGCACTTCAGCCACAGGATCCAGAAGTTCTGATCTGAAAATTTCCTCCCTGAGGACTAGATTTCATAGTACCAGAAGGTGCTAAGCAAGATTCCAAAAAAAATGAAGCAAACAATGGTCCTCCCAAGATTTGATGCCTATGAACTAAAATAAAGACCAGTGTGGCCTGACACTAAGGGCAATAGTAGCATTCATATCTTAGTAATAAACAACAGCTCCCTAATTTGACTTAAGACCCACTTAATAAGAATGAAATCATACCTGGTACTGGAAAACATAGTCAACTACCCAAGGCTAGTGTGCTCATGGATCTTGGAAGAGAACTTTTACATCTTTACTAAACTAACACAATCCCAAACTACATTCTAAACACTTATCCTTATACCCACAGATAATTGTAGCTTTCACCCCTCATCAAAGACGCTTCTCTTTGAAACATACAGAGACCATTACAGAAAACCACTACCAGTCAAAATTCAGCTAACAGGTGATCATGCAGTGACTAGCTACAACTTATACACCTACAACACAACTCCTTCATGTAAGGCTCGGGGAACATCAGGGAAGAAGCTTCACCCATGACTCCTAAACAATATGACTGCCTAAACAAGACCTGCACAAGTATAACACCAATTGATGTGTTAATGTGGAAGGGGGAAATGATGAGAGTGGGAGAAAAGCAGTCTTCCCCCAGGGATAAGCCCCCACCCTGCAGTTGATCATCTAATACCAAGTGTTCAGCTCCGAAATCACATAAATACAAGTAACATTATATGGACTGAGCAGGTTGTATTTATAGATTTAGAAATATATAATGAACTAAATCATTATTAAATTATTATGTATTTTATATTAAAGAAAAAGAGTCCATGACTTTGAAAGAGAGCAAGGGGTTGCATGGGGGGGATTGAAAGGAGGAAAGAAAAGACAAGCAATAATGTAATTATATGTTAATTTTTTTAAAGATTTTTAAAAGAAGGCAAACAGAGGAAGCATCCTTTCAAACATGAAACATAAAATGAAGACTTACACTTCTGATGGATGATGTCAGCAAACTTTCTTGTGCTTTCAAACGATTCCAACTTGAAATCTTACCTTCAGAAAAAAAATATATTTTTAGAGAGTTTTTAATCCTTGATTCTGATCAGAAAACAGTATTGGACTGCTACCATTCAATCTGGCATAAGAAGTGATGGTTAAGAAGTATCTATACTTACAGAATTAAAACATAAGTGAAGCCACTGATCCCACTTATACCTTCAAAAACTACATAAGTGCTGTTTTCCTCAATAAAGTACCCATTTGCCCAATAAAATGTCTAGCAAAGTGATACCCAATTTTACCCTGAACTGTCACATGTGATACTGCTAACAGTGCTATTACAAATGTCTATTATTTTACGGGGTTGGGGATTCAGCTCAGTGGTAGAGCACAAGGCCCTGGGTTCGATCCTTAGCTCCACATACAAAAAAAAATTATGCATCTAACAAAAAGCAGAGCTTGGATTCAAATATATGTGGACAATCACAAAGCTTTGCATTATTTTAATTTTGTAAATGTTTTCATAAGAAAAAAAATCTCCTGGGCATGCAGGAAGTATTTGCTTTATAAGCAAGAGGAAGTGATTTCTACCTCCAGAACCTACATAAAAACAAGCTGACACATATGATAATCTGAGCACAGAGGATCCTTGGAGTTCAGTGGTCTAATCAATGAACTCCAAGTCCCATTCAGAGATCCTGTCTCAAAACCAATACTCATTTATCCAGAGGGCCTGATCCAGTTGGGGGCTCCACAGCTTTTGGTTCATAATTCATGTGTTTCCATTAGTTTGGCTATTTGTCCCTGTACTTTTCCAATCTTGGTTTCAACAATTCACACTCTTATAGTCCCTCCTCTTTCTCGACAATTGCACTGCTGGAGCTTCAGCTGGGGCCTGGCCAAGAATCTCTGAATCCACTTCCATCAGTTATTGGATGAGAGTTCCAGCAAGACCATTAGAGTGTTTGGCCATCTGATCACCAGATTAGGTCAGATCAGGCTTTCTCTCAACCATTGCCAGTAGTCTACAGTGGATGTATCATTGTGGATTTCTGGGGACCTCTCTAGCAATTGAATAGCTTAAACTGTTTGGGAGGCACCCAGGCTGTGGGACCCAGACCTGTCCTTAGTGAATGAGCTGGCTGTTTGGAACCTTGGGCTTACACAGGGACACTTTGCTCAGCCTGGAAGGAGGGGACTGGACCTGCCTGTACTGAATCCACCAGGTTGAAATGAATCCCCAGGGGAGTCTTGGCCCTGGAAGAGATGGGAATGGAGGGGGAGGAGCTGGGGGAAAAGTGGGGCCAGGGGCGGGAGCGGGGAGGACAGGGGAATGCATGGCTGATATGTAAAATTAAAACACAAATATAATAAATAAAAAAGGAGGAAAAAAACCAACACTCAGGGCTTCCATAGTCACATGCACACCCATGTACTTCCATAACTGTGCATATGCTCCCCTACAAATGTGCAATAGACACTTGCACACAAAAATCTGAGTTTTAGTCCCTATGTATAAATTAGCCCAACATGGGCCATTTCTGTGAAAGTACACATTAATGTCTCCTTTAAATTATTTACAGGTATAGTTGCTTGTTTCTTATTTATTTATTTGTTTGTTTTGCTTGTTTCATTTAATTGACTCTGCATCAGGAACCTTGGAACTCATCCCAAGACATTGACTCTCACAATACAATTCCCAGGACTAAAGCTCAATATTACTTGAAAACTTGTTGGAAATGTAAGTTCTCAGAATTCCAGCCAGAATCCCTTTCTGAGAACCATTAGAAGGTAGGAAAGACCTGGTGATTTGGGTTTTAATAGAACTTGAGCTATTTCTTTGGTATTATTTTTATTTATTTGGGGGGGGGGGGTTCGAGACAGGGTTTCTCTATGTAGTCCTGGCTGTCCTGGATCTCACTCTGTAGACCAGGCTGGCCTCGAACTCACAGAGATCCGCCTGCTGAGTGCTGGGATTACAGGTGTGCATCACCGCCACCTGGCAGGTATTATTTTTATGTATTTTATTATTTTATTTTGTGTACATGAGTGTTTTGCCTATGTGTTTGTATGTGTCCCTCATGTACACAATGCTCCACAGGCCTGAAGATGACATTGGAACCCCCAGAACTGTAGTTATAGAGAGTTGTGAGGTGCCATGTGGGAGCTGGGAACTGTGGAAGAGGAAGGAAAGTTGAAGAAGGTGTCATGGAGTATAAGATCTCTTAACTGCTGAGCCATCTCTCCAGTGCCTTGTGGCATTGATTATATATACTCAGATTTGGGAACCACCATTCTCCAATTTAAGCCCAGCTGTAAAGCAATCATCTTGCCAAGAACAATGGCTCACAATGAGCTGATTCATTTGTTTCTCTGGATTAAAATCCAATAATGAAATACAATTAGAGATTTATTTTCTCAAAAATAAGATGAAAGGGAAAGGCTCAATTCAAGAACCAGTAATTTGTCTCACAAAATCTTAACAAAATTATCTGACCCTAGTCCAGTCCTTCAAAAACATCCCTAAAGGGTCATGTATTGACTTCCTTTGCACTTAAGTGTGGAGAACAGCTCCATGTCATTTTGCTCACTAAGTAGACTTCTAATTTTCCTCCCAGTGCCCCAGCTCACTTGGAGTAAAATCCTATGCTTCACTGTAGCTTCTAGCATCAGATTTCTACTATAGATTTTTATTTTCAAGCCCAATTTTTCAGCCTTTCATTTATTTCTATTCCTTCACCTAAACTTGATTTTCTGTTAAAAGCATGATTCCATCTGGTTTCATGAATAACTCATTTTCTTTAAAAAATATTTTCATTAATTTTAAATAGTCTTATCCAAGCATATAACGTGTTTTGATCACACTCACCTGTTATTACTTTTTCTTATCCCACTCCTGTGCCCACTGAACCCTTTCTTCCCAAGAAGCCCCATTCTTCTTTTTTTCAAAAAACACTTTTAGACTTCCTTATTTTACTTGTATGTGTATTAGTGTTTTACCTTCAGGTATCTATGTGCACTATGTGTGAGCTTCGTGCTCGCAGGGGTCTAAAGAAAACACTAGGGTTGGGGATTTAGCTCAGTGGTAGAGTGCTTGCCTAGCAAGCACAAGGCCCTGGGTTTGATCCTCAGAAAAAAAAAAAGGAAAAGAAAAAGAAAAAAGAAAAGAAAAGACTAGGTGACCTGGAACTGGAGTTACAAATGGTTGTGTGTCAGCATTGTGGATGCTGGGACTGAACTTATGTTGTCTGCAAGAGTAACAAATGCACTTTTAACTGCTGAGTTATATCCCCAGACCATACTTTCTCCCTTTTTACAAATGATTTGTTGGATTTCATTAGGGCCACTTGCATGAGTGTGGATGAGGGGTTAATTTACCAGAGCATAGGCAATTTATCCAATGGCTATATCACTTTAAAAAAAGATACACTCTACGCTTGACCAGCAATCATTAACTGCCAGTATTTTTTCCAGGGGAGGGTGGAGCCTCATGGACCACTCCCTTCTATGATGGAATGTTAAGGGACCCAATCATGTACAATTAAACATAGCTGCTGTGAGTACATAAGTGAAAAGGTCACATCAATCTCAACCTTAGGTCTCCATACTCTCATAAATACAAGTGTATATGCACCCATCTACACACATGAACAGGAATATATGGCACACACATCACATAATCATACATGTACATAAATATGTATATATTTAATTAAAAATAGTACAAATAAATAAGTTTTAAAGATCAAAAAATTTTTAAAAATCCATAATAGTTGGAAGCCTGAAATCACAATCATGTGGCTATAAGCAGTTTCATTAAAGATGAAAAATCTCAAATGAAATATAGATGGGTTTTTAGCTCATAATGGGAAAAAAATTACTCTGAAGTAGGAAGAGAGACTTAATGAAAACTCTTTCTGTATTTGCTTTGAGATCTACGAATCAGTTACACAAAATTTTATTCAGCTAAGAAAGTTAGACAAATGTAACCTTCACTTTGCTTTAATTTGTAGAAGGAATATTTACCTTAATTTCTACATCTTCAGACCAATTCTTGTTTCTTTGGGAAGCAAAATCAATGTAAAAGGTTTCTGCCAGCATCTTCTTGGCATCAGCAACATGACAGCACTGAGGAGGATTTCATTTCTGAGTGTACAGAAGACACTTATGTGCATGTGCCCATTAGATTTTCTTGTCACATCTAGCACAGTGACTGGAACATAATAAGCACTCAATAAAAACTTGATGAATCAGTGGATTTATAAATGCATCAGATTTGGAAATTATTTGCCTTGTTTTTCTAGTTATGGCCATTTAAAAATAAAAAATAGAACTAGATTTAATAAGCCACTAATCTATCATTTACTGAGCTATTTGTATTAGCCATGACTTCCATCACTAATTGCTTTCTGTGTAGGAAATATCCAACAATGGCATGGAGAGAAGACAGAAGACCAAATGAGAGAAAGCAAGTGGGAAAAGCAGCAATTAGTTGGAAGTAGAACTAATTGTCCCCATTCCATTGCCTTCAGCTTCTGTTCACATAATAACTGTTTCTGTTCTCTTTTTGACTCTAGTATGCATGTCAGTCCAACTAGCAGGAAGCAAGGAAAAGCAAAGCCTTTTTGCTTCCTTCCAGGTTTAGGTCATGCACATAGCCAGTAAGTAGATCAATGCCCACATGAAAGGCCTATTCCAGCTGTGAGTTCATTTTGCCATATATGAAGCTATATAGAAACTGTTCCTGGGCTGGAGAGATGGCTCAGTCATCAGAGGTAAAGGCCTACAGCCAGAAGGACAAGGGACAGTTCCTGAGAATAGGGTCATCATATGTTCCCATAACTTTCTCTGACTGTGTTTATAATTTTTTGACATGAAAACATAAAGTGGTTTAGATTGTTTATAGGTCCCTTTTGAGTCTACATAGATGACCAAGGAATTTAATTGCAATAGGTAAAAGTTTCCATATACTGGACAATATAAATTCAGGGACTCTGGGGTCAAAATCCATCAAGTTTTATCTAAACATAATACATGATCAATTCATCTATTTCCTCAAATATCAAAGATACTCCTTTTCAATTGGCTTTATATATTTTCACTTACAGAGATCACACAAACCCTTTAAAACATTATTATTTCATTTAAATTAGTAGAAAATTACACTACCCTTAGTTGGGATAAGTGATAATAATCTGGAAAGGGAGAATCATTTCTCTTTGACATTGTGCTCATGGGAAGGTTTCCATACTCCAGTGGATGGCCCCATGCCTGTATTTATATGGGCAACACTAAACAGACACACTGGAATACACTTTTTTAAAACAGGCATGAAGTTGGGATGGGAACATGATGCATGTTTCAATAGGACTTGGAAGGAAGAAACTAGACATGGGTATGATCAGAATACAGTATATACATGTAGGAAAAAAATCAAATAATAAATAAAAATATACCTTAATCAATAAGGGGCTGAAGTGATAGTTCAGCAGTTAAGAGCACTGGCTGCTCTTCCAGAGGACTTAGGTTTGTCTCCCGGTACCTACATGGTGATTCACAACTACCTGTAAATCCAGTTCCAGAAGCTCCAACACCCTCCTTTGACCTCCACTGGTATGAGGTACACAAGCATTACACAGATGAAATACATTCATACAAAACATAAAATAAAAATGAATAAACTTTTTAATTTTTTTCTTCACTATAAAGGGGTTGTAAATTGCACAAGTTTAAATTTTTCTGATCTAGATAATGACCAACTGTAGTTGGAATCTTAAAAGGTCTTATTAATTAACTCAAACCCGAGGCCAGTTATTGGGGTAAATGCTGGAAGATCAGAGACACAGAACAAGCCACAGCTACCTCACCTGCTAGTCCCTCAGGTCATCCTGTTTCCTCAGGCTGGAAGCTTCTGAGTTCTCCTCCACATGAATCTCAGCTGAACTGTGCTGCTCCAAAGCCTGGATGCTAAACCAGCCAAATGATTAACTAACTTAGTTCCTGGTCCTCACGCTTTATATAATCTTTCCCTTTCTGCCTGCACTCCCTGGGATTAAAGGTTGAGTTTCTGGGATTAAAGGCATGGGTCACCATGCTTAGCTGTTTCTAAAGTGGCCTTGAACTCAGAGATCCGGCTAGCTCTGCCTCCCAAGTGCTGGGATTAAAGGCATGCACCACCACCACCTAACTTCTGTTATGGCTTGCTCTGACCCATTTTCTAGCCACCATTTTTGGCTTTGTTCTAGTGGCTGTCTGTTCTTTGACCCCAGATAAATTTATTAGGGTGCACAATATTGTGGGGAACACAATACCACAACCAACATCTTGTCCACTAGTGTGGCATGCTCCTAACCCTAACGAGTATTCAAAAAAGTATAAAGAAAAATCAAGTGCTGTCTGAATATACCAGTGTTTCCTTCTCCATACACCTTGCATCAGTTAGAACAGCCTCTTTTTCTGGTCTTTGATTTTTTCAGTTATTCTTATTTCCATATCTTCTTGTATGATATACCATAAATAATTTTCCCTCCCATACTTCTCCAAAGTGTACCCCTCTATCCAAGCACAGAAAATGTTTGCTGAACTAGGCTTTCACTGATTTCTTACAACCAGTGATCTTTACATCCCTTAAACTTCAATACCACCATGAGAAAAATCTGACAATTCGTTTGTTTAATTTCTGGCTAAAAACATGTTCTAAGTTTTGGTTGTATAATTTTTAAGGTCTGTATGGTTGTAGCAGAAGGAATTTCTGAAGTAAAACAAGGGTCATAATTAACAATCAATTCCCTTCACACACTTTTTTTAAAGGAACAAAAATGGTTTTGTTTCTCAATTCCTAGGGGGAAAATGTGAAAAGTAAATTTAAGTCAACAGAAATCTTAGCTCTGACTGTGAAAACATAAATACAGGACTGAGAAAGTGCTCTGAAGGAAAGGGATTTTGATTTATTCTGGCATTTTCATCAACATTATTAATAGCAGCAATGTTAATATTAGTGCGGCTGTTGTTGTGGGAAAAGAGCAACTAAAACCTCAGTTTTCTGCTGCAGGAAGGTAAAAGGCTTTAAGAAAGAATACCTACACCAGCCTCCAGACAGGGAATGCTAGAGATACAAGATAATACTTCTTCTGATCAATTCAGAAAGAAATGAATAAAGAGCTTTCTCTTGAAGAAGATAAAATAAAGGAACAAGCTCAGTATAATCCATTGTGAAGACTTAAATCTTTTCCAAATAATGACTTAGAATAGCACATTGATTTTCTTAACTCTGTTAACTACTCATAAAGGTCCAATCAAGTATCTCAGATCAAACATTCAACCAATATTTATTGAGTAGTGCCATGCTCAAGGCATTGTGCTGAATGTTAGAGCAGACCCAGGAGAAATCAGATATGAGTTTAACACAGTGAGATTTTTTTGTTGTTGTGAAGTGGTGGGGTGGCTAGGTAGTACATCATGTCCTTAAAATGTGCCTGGTCCTAGGTTCTATCCCCAGCACCAGATAATAGGGACCATTGTTTGAGGGGAAGTGAGGAAGAGCAGAACAAGGGAAGGACTACCACATAGACAAAAAACTTAATCTTTGATTCGCTTCTCATCCAGCACATGCTTTTTTTTGTCATTTCCTTTTCTTAATTTTGCCCTCACTATATTTTTTCTGTTCTTACAAGTCACCATGTTCAATTACACCCACCTCATGACTCAGCCCCATCAAATTGTGCCAGAATCACATGTCCCTGGACTTTCTCAGGTTGTTCCTTCTGCCTCAATTACTCTTGAAGACTAAGTAAGCTAAAAATAATCTCCTAAGTGAAATTTTCCTGACACTTCTAAGTCAAAATAATCCTCCTTCCATGTTGTAACATCGTCTAATAAATAAGTGATTCACAGTTTGAAAGTGGGTGGCATTATTTAGTTTATGTTTCATCCTCCATTTCTAATGGCTGTGCATGAAACAGAATGCATACAATTTAATGAAGTGTCTTGTTACTTCTCTATTACTGTGAGATATGACCAAGGCAACTTATGGAAGAAAATGTTTAATGAGGGCAAGTTCATGGCCACTATGGCAAAGAATATGGTGAGAGCTTACACTTGATCCACAGGTGAAAGAGAGAGAGAGAGAGAGAGAGAGAGAGAGAGAGAGAGAGAGAGAGGCAGAGAGAGAGACAGAGACATAGAGACAGATACAGAGTCAGAAATGGAGACAGAGAGAGGAGAAAGAGAGGAGGGAAGGAGAGAGAGAAAAGAGGGGGAGAAAGAGATAGATAGATAGATAGATAGATAGATAGATAGATAGATAGATAGATAGAGAGACTGGGTGGGCCTGGTGTGGGCTTTTGAAACTTCAAAACCTACCCTCAATGACACATCTTCTCCAACAAGGCCACACCTTCTAACTCTTTCAAAATAGTTCCTCAACTGGCAAAAACCATCAAATATATAAGCTTATTAGAGCCATTCTCATTCAAACCACCACATGAAGAAGGTAACCCAAGACAAGGATGATGTATTTATGATTCCTGGAAAGGATGTGAGAGTGATTAGTTGATTGGACCTATATGTATGCTTCTTGAACAGCATATCTGTTCAGTCTCCACAGAGAACCTTTGCCACAATTAGGACACTGAGAAATAAAGAAGCCAGCACTAGAGAACCTGAGCTGTAGAACTCAATGCTATACATGCCATCCAGTGGTGTGCACAGCCATCATCATACTACCATTGGACCCCATCCAGAAAGCTAACTACAGGTGCTTCATAAAAACCCACTCTTTTTTACAGCCAGGCCAGTAGAAGAGCCACTTCTTCATTACTACCTCCAAATGTAACAGAGTGCATTTTTTTTCTCGGTGAATTCAGATAATTATCTAGAAGAGACTGAGATACTTTTAAATTAGTTTAATGTAACATAGAAAAGTATGTAAGAAATTGCTGTAGATGATAATAAGAAATTGCTGTAGATGATAAGTAACAATCTACCATTATATGTGTGGTATATCTTTAACAACTCAGAATAGTTCGGGCTCATAGGATGCATTTAATAAATACTTGGTGAATTTATTAATTTTAAATATAAGAATGCCAAAAAGGCTGTTAGTAATTTTTTTTGTTAAGAAATTTTTAAAATTCATTTTACATACCAATCAAAGATCTCCCTCTTCCCTCCTCCCACCCCTCCAGCCTCTCCCTCCCAACCCACCACCCATTCTCTCCTACAAGAAGGTAAGTCCTCCCATGGGGAGGTACATTTAGTAGAGGCAAGTCCAAGCCCCTCCCCTGCCTCAAGGCTGTGTGAGGTGTCCTGCTGTGGGATGTTCTGTATGTTAAAAGTGTTGCTCTGATTGGGTTAATAAAGAAAGTATTGATTGGCCAGTAGCCAGGCAGGAAGTATAGGCGGGACAAGGAGAAAAGAGAATTCTGGGAAGTGGAAGACTGAGGCAGAGAGACGCTGCCAGCCTCCACCATGACAAGCGACATGTAAGGTACTGGTAAGCCACAAGCCATGTGGCAACCTATAGACTAATAGAAATGGGCTAATTTATGATAGAAGAACTAGATAACAAGAAGCCTCCCACAGCCATACAGTTTGTAAACAATATAAGTCTCTGTGTATTTACTTGATTGGGTCTGAGCAGCTGTGGGACTGGTGAGTAGTAGAGATTTGCCTGACTGTGGGGCAGGCCAGACAACTCTAACTACAAAGAGAAAACTCTAGCTACAGTGTCCCATCATAGAAGTGGGCTCTACAAAACCTGCTCATGTACCAGAGATGGACCCTGATCCTACTGCCAGGGGGCCCCTTAAGCAGATCAAGCTACACAACTGTCTTGCTTATGCAGAGGGCCTAGTCCAGTCCCATGCAGGCTCCACAGATGTTGATCTAAATTTTATGAGAATGAAATTCTCATATTCATGAAAATGCCAAAAAGGTTGTTGGTATTTTTTTTTAAAGATGCTCCTTTTTTCTCTTTTTTCTTGATTGCAAGTGATTATTTATTTTAATTGATTTGACTAGAAAGGGAAAATATGCAGATAATACATATAAACTTTATTATAAAGTGCTAGGTAATTCATTAAGTGAATTACAACAGAACAACATATTTACCAGCAAAATGATGATATAGAATTTTTTTTACATCAGACAGATAATGTGTCAACATAATAACAAGGTTTCGTGGATGGCACACATCACACATTGGCGTGAATCCTCAATCATCACACTCATGAACCAAAAAAGGATCTAATACAGAATTTTCAATTGAGAAGAGATTATATTTATGACATTTTTAGAAACATAGGTTACAGTGAAATGCCATAGTCTGCCAGGAAAATTCTAATTGAGTTAAGTTTATGAATATGATAAAGTACAACTTTATAAATTGGAAAATTAAAGAAAACTCTCAGGGGGCTGGTGGGATGGCTCACCACTAAAGAACACTTGTTACTCGCCCAGAGAACCCAAATTCAGTTCCCAGCACCCATGTCAGGCAACTCACAATCATTTGTAATTCTAGCTCCAGGGAACTGAAACTTCAGGATTTTTCAGTCACCTTCATTCATGTGCATGTACCCACATGAAGACAAACATACTTACATATAATTGAAAATAAAAGCAAAGCTTTAAAAGCCTTGGCTTTTTAAATTAATATTGGGAAAAGCAAAAAATCTAAATTCAAATAATAAAAAGGAACAAACCATAAGAAAAGCACCAAATCTGATGACTAAAAAGTGAAAGTTTGCATGATGCAGTGTTAAAATTAATGTAAATTATACACATCAAGTATGGATTGATACTGAATATCTAAAAACTATCTTTATAAAAGAACAAGTGGACCAATTTATAGGCACAAAACTATTCATTTTACCTCTGTACTTTACTGAGTGCTTAAAATCATTCATAGTAATAATAGGTTATAAATAGGATATGCTGCATTATTTAAAATGTTAAATCTCTACTTGAGCCAGTAAGATGGCTCAGCAGTTAAAGATACTTGCTGTCAAGATTGATGACCTGAGACTGATACCTGGGATCCACTTTGGTGGAAGGAGAGAACTGACTTCTGGAAGTTGACTTTGGACTTGGCACATGCCTGCTGTGGCACACATGCCTACACACATACTCTCTCTCTGTCTCTCTCTCTCTCTGTATCTCTCTCACACACACACACAAACACACACACAATAAATAACAAAAGAATAAATTTAAAAATGTAACAAAAATACCAAGAGTTGAAAGATATGTTGGTGCCATCAAAACATGGATTCTTAAATTAGACTACAGAGCCACGGTAAGAAGTGTGTGTGATACTAACACAACACACACACATATACCAATAAAACAGAAGACAGAATCCAGAATTAAACCCACAGTTAACACCTGCTTAGTTTTCAAGAAAACTGGAAAATTTACACTGGAAAAAAATAGCCTCCATAACAAATGATGTTGGGAAAACAAAATAACATGTAGAAGAATGAACTAGATTAAAATCTCCCACCCTGCACAAAAGTACATTCAAGATCTTAATGTAAGACCTGCAACCAATAGAAAATGGAGGCATAGGCAAAAGACTCTAACAGCTTAAAAATAATTCCAAAAACTGGAATTGGTTGAAATGAAAAAACTTTTGCATAGTAAAGGAAACAATTGAGAAGAGAAATATCCTAGAGAATCAGAAAACATTTTCCAACTATATATCTTACAAAGAATTAATAACTAGTATTTGTAAAGAATTGCAAAATTATGTACCAAAAGCTTCAGATCATTTAGTCAGACAATGGGCTAACTACTTGAATAGATAGTTCTCAGAAGAAGAGATACAAATGTCCAATAAACATTTGAAGAAGTGTTCAATATCCCTATCCACAAGGAATGTGGATAACACAAATTCAAACTACTTTGAGATTTTTTCTCAACCCAGTCAGAATGCATACTATCAAGAAATGAAATAAAAATTTCTGGTGAGGATGTAGAGAAAAAGGGAACCTTATATATTCCATTAGGAATGTAATCTGTTCTAGATATTATGGAAGTCAGTGTAGACATTATTCAAAAACTAAAACTATAATTACCATACAACCCAGATATTCCATTCCTGCCCATATACCCTAAGGACTCTAAGTCACTGTACCATAGCAATAATTATATGTCCATGTTTGCTGCTGTACTATTCATGTTATATACGAAGTAAAACCAGTCTAAGGGTCCAGTAACAGATAACAGTAAAGGCAAATGTGGGATATATACAGCGTGAAGTTCTATTTAGATGTAAAGAAGAATGGATTGATCATATCAACAAAAAAAGAGATGGAACTAGAAGCCATTATGTTAAATGAAATAAGTCGGGCTTGGAAAGACAAATACTATAGGTTTGGTGGGTCTATCTTCTATGCAGAATCTAGATTTAAGTATGTTTGTGTGTGCATGTACACATTTCACAAGTCATGAAAGTAGAAATTGAACTATATGAGAGTAGGAAATGGTCTTAGAAGTAGAGGAAGGGAATAAATGAGGTAACAAAATACATGTTATATGAAAGAAGAAAAAGGACTATTTGGGGAAGGGAAGGTGATGCTCAAAGAATAAGCATGGGGACAGATAGGGAAATGAAGACAGATAAAGAACTGTGATATATATGAATGATATATTATATTATATTATATTATATTATATTATATTATATTATATTATATTATATTATATTATGTATTATAATGATAAATTGTCTTATGCTATTTGAGCTGGCTAAGAAGCTGGCTCTAGAAACAGGCTTGTACTCCCGCTGCCATTTCAGACTCAAGCATGTTTGTTTCAAAGTAGCTACCAAGCTCTGTAGCAGGGAGGGAAGAGAGCAGAAAAACAGCCCAGGAATGAAAATATTGCATCCTTGGAAACAGCTAAAAAGTAAACCATTTCTAATAGAGGTTATTATTGTTTATCCATGAAATAAAAAGTGTACAGTGGAAAAGAGAAACCAGAAGTTTAGCCATGGTAAGTCCATCCATGGAGGGAAAGCTCAACTGGAAACTCTAGCTGACTGACTCAATGATACCTCCCCAGTTGATTACTGGTGGATGTTAATAACTCCTGATTTGATGTTACCTTTCTTTTACTTTGAAGTCTCATCCAAGGGAACCTTCTGTTTTACTTGGATTCTCTTAGTTGGGAACTTAAACTAGCTCCCTCAATGAGGTTTCTCTATCTAGTTGATTTGTACTGGATGTTTTAAACTCTCAATTTGATGATGTTCTACTGTCTGTCTATCTATCTATCTATCTATCTATCTTACTATCTATCTACCTCCCTACCTACCTACCTGTTATCTACTTACTTAGCTACCTATCTATCCCTTGCTACTTATGATTATATTGTTGTTGTTTTCAGACACGGTCTCACTATATAGTTTTGGCTGTCCTGGAAGTCAAACTCACTGAGACCTGCCTGCCTCTGCCTCTGAAGTGCTTGGGTTTAAAGCATGCCACTATTCCTGGGTGGTGTTTATTACTTTAAAATGGCTTTCTAAATACTAAACTAACTCATTAAAAAAAATGGCTATCATGATAATTTTCCAGACAGTACAGAACAAAATGCTATAATGAAATCCATTACTTTGTACATTAACTTAAAATATTAATTAAAAAGACTAGATTATAGAAAAGGATATACAGTATTGTCTTAAAATATTTGTTCAGTCATACAGGTATTTTGAAATTATAAGTAATTCTAATTGGCACACAATTACTCTATATATTTATGTAATATAGTATATAATCCAATATGTATCTAAAATGTATAATGATAAAACCAGAGGAATTAGCATGTTTCTATGAAAAGCCTTCAAACACTTCCAGACATTTTGCAATATATAATAAGTTGTTGAAGGTTATATTCATCACATTTGACTATGGAACATTCAAAATTATTGTTCTTCCTGACTGTGCCTTTGTATCTCTTCTTACTATCTTTCTCCACCTCCTCTGTCCCCAACGCTTCTAAACTTATAGTAACATCATTACTCCGCTCCACTTCTGTGAGAGCAAACCTTAATTTCCACATACGAATGAAATCATGCAGCATCTATCTTTCTGTCCCTTCTTTGTTTGACTTAACATAATGATCAGCTGTTCTATCCAGCACAGACAACCAGATATAACATCTTATTTGTGAACACAATTATGTGTCTGTCCCATGCTTTGTCAAATTTCAATTGATGGAAAGCTAAATCATTTCCATGGGTCAGCTATTGGGAGCAGTGGTGAGATCAAGTTCAGGTGTCTCTCTAACATACTGTTTTCATTACCCTTGGATATATACCCAGGATGGGATTATAATCTCATATTGTGGTTTTAGTTTTAACTTTTTGAAGAGTTTTCAAAACTGCTATACTGACTCACAATCCCACAAGAAGTTTTATAAGAGTTCTTACTCCAAAACTTCACTAGAAATTTTTTGGAGTTATTTTTTGATAATATTTATTGCACCTGGAGTGAGATGACATCTTATCACAGCTTTGAAATGAAGTTTCATGGTGATTAGTAAGGTTGAATATTTTTTGTGCATTAATTGGCAATATGTGTCTGATTGGATCATTTACCATTTTAATTAGATTATTGGAAAAGATGGAAAAGGTCACACTACAACTGAAGACAGAATTTTTAAAAGATTATTAAAGGGGTTGTAGAGATGGCTCAGCAGTTAAGAGCACTGGCTGCTCTTCCAGAGGATCTAGGTTAAACTTCCAACACCCACATGGCAACTCACTACCATCTGTAACTCCGGTTCCTGGGGATTTAATGCCCTTTTGTAGCTTTCATTGGCATCAGGCAAAGAAATGGTACCCAGACATACACACAGGAAAAAATACATGTAAATAAATTTTTAAAAACTAAAAACACCAAAAAAGTTCATTAGAGATAATTATGAACAATTTATATGTTCCAAACTATAAAACTTAGATAAAATGGACAAAGTCCTGGACATGTATACCTTACTAAGGTTGAGCCATGACGAAATAGAAAATCAATCATAACTAATAATGAATACTAAGAATGACTCAGTACTAAATGTCTTACAGTTGGCAAACCTGGTGTCTTAGTTAAGGTTACTATTGCTATGATAAAACACCATGACCAACAGCAACTCTGGAAGGCACAGGGTTTATTTTACTCACAGTTCAGTATAACAGTTCTTCATTAAAAGTAGGGCAGGAACCTGGAGGCAGTAGTTGATGCAGAGGTCATGGAGGAATGCTTCTAGCTTGCTTTTTATAGCTTGCTTGGGCTGTTTTCTTATAGCACCACCCACAATGGACTTGGCCCTACCCCATCAATCACTGATTTTATGGAGGCATTTTCTCAATTGAGGTTCCCTCCTCTCAGATGACTCTAGCTTGTGTCAAATTGATATAAAACTAGCCAGCACACCTGGAAAGCAAGGTTCTGGGCAGATATTCTCCTTTCTGTAAGACCTGAATGATCTCTGAAAGATCTGAATAAATATAATAATACATACATAGTTTATCTATCAGAAGATTATATCCCAGGATTTGAAATGCTTTTACTTAGCATAGTAGTAGAAATGGAAAAAGAGAAAGTGAATTGATGATGGAAAATTGGACCCAGAGATTTCTTTGTACTTTTTTGAATGCATTAACCAATTTGAATTGTTGAGAACACATAGACACCTTATTCCTATTGATACTTAAAATCTCTGAGTAGGCAATTCCAATGAAGATGAAGAACAAGATGAAAATAAGATGAAGACTAATAGCAATTGTATGGAAAATGTGGGACAGATCATTCAATTGAGTTGAATGTAGTAAGCTTCTCTCTGAGAAGGCCACTCACATGAATGGCAGTAACAGAGATGAGTTTCAGTTAACAAAGGACACTCAGGCATTGTCCATGAGCTGATTGAGCAAGGGACAGGTGCACATGCCATGACTTTTGAGTGCTCATTAAGTGGTCTCTTTTCTTACCATGACCAAAGCAACTTAGAAAGCATTTAATTTTGATCTCATAGTAACAGAGGGTTAGAATCCACTACCATCATGGTGGTGAGCATGGTAGCAGGCAGGTAGGTATAGTGCTTGAGACACAGACATAAGACACAGAGAGCTAATTAGGAATGGCATGTGCTTTTGAAACCTCAAAGCCAATTCCCATTGACAAACCTTCTTCAACAAGGCCACGCATCCTAATCCTTCTCAAACAGTTCCACCAACTGGGGACTGAGTATTAAAATATATGTCTTTGGTGGTCATTCTCATTCCAGCCACCATACAGACCTTAATAGTCTCTTCATCCCCTTGTGTCTTGCTGCTGGGAACAGGGATAGCACAGTATTCTGAAACTCCTAATGATCCCTTCATCAATTTTGAGTTGAAGTCATAAGAGACTGCATTTGATATTATCAAGAGGACAATATCTACTTACCATAATCATGATGTTCTTCCAAGTGACTTGCCATCTCTTCATGTTCAAATGTCTCAACACATGGCTAATGAATTCTGTGCAGTTCATATTTTGTTTTTTATCAGAAATAATTTTAACTTACTTACACTTTAAAACTTGGCACAAGTAATACAGAAACTAATGAAATTTTGGTGATGATCAGAGAGAAATTTATGATTTTTTAATTTAATTTTTGTTTGTTTTTACATCCCATCCAAAGTTTCCCCTCCCTCCTCTTCTCCCAGTTTCTCTCCCTCCCTCCACCATCCACTCCTCCTCCTTTGTTTCTTTTCAGATATAGGAGGACCTTCCATAGATATCAGCCATCCATGGTAATATGAAGTTGCAGTGAGACTAGGCACCTCCTCTTCTATTAAGGTTGAATGAAGAAATCTTGTTGGAGGAATGGTTCCCAAGAGCAAGCAACAGAGTTAGAGACAGCCTCTGCTCTCTCTTTTAGGCGTTTCACACGAAGACCAAGTTACACAATTGTAACATGTATGCCTAATCCCATGCAGTCTCCCTGGTTGTTGGTTCAGTCTCTGTGAGCCCCCATGAGCCCAGATTAGTTGATTCTGTGGGTATTCTTGTTGTGCCCTTGATCATAGTGGCTCCTAAAATCCTTCATCTCACTCTTCCCCATGATATTCGACTGTGGGTCTCTGCTTCTGTTTCCATGAGTTGCTGGGTGAAGCCTCTCTGATGACAACTGGGCTAGGCACCAATCTACAAGTACAGCAGATTATCGTTAGGAATCATTTACTTGACTTTCTTTTCTTTTTTGCCACTCATGTTTGATTCTATCCTAGGTCACTGCGGTATCCCACCTATGGTTCCTGGCACTCAGGGGTGAATTCCCTCTCAGGGTATGGGTCTCCAGCTGGGCCAGTCATTACTTGGTTATTCCCACAATTTTTGTGTCACTTTTATCCCAGCACATCTTGTAGGCAGGACAAATTGTATATTGAAGGGTTTGTGGCTTGGAGAATTGCCTGCTTACTGGAGATGGCTGGTTCCGGCTCCATATCTCCTATTGCTAGGATTCTTAGCTAGGATCAGCCTCATAGATTCCTAGGAGTTTCCATTGCTCTAAGTTTCTAGCTCATCTCAGAGATGCTCCTAGATTCCAGTTATCTTCGTGGTACTCTCTCCCTCCATCCTCCCCTCACCTGATTCTTCCTGTTCCCATCCTCACCCTCCTTTTGAGACCCATCCCCCCATCAACTGGCAATGTCCATTCTATTTCCCCTTCACAGTGAGATTCATGCACATATCCCCCCTGAGCCCTTTTTGTTATGTAGCATCTCTGGATCTGTAGATTGTAGCCTGGTTGTCCTTTACTTTACAGCTAATATCCACTTATGACTGAGTTCATGCCATGTTTGTCTTCCTGGGTCTGTGTTATCTCACTCAGGAGGATCTTTTCTAGTTCTGCCTATCTGCCAGCAAATTTCCTGATGTCATTGTTATTAACAGCAGAGTAATGCTCTGGAATACAAAATTAACTAAAGAAAATTAGTAGCCCTCCTATATACAAACAATAAATTGACTGAGAAAGAAATCAGGGAAACAACACCCTTTGCAATAGTCATGGATAATATAAAATATCTTGCCATAACTCTAACGAAACAAGTGAAAGACCTGTATGACATGAAATTCAAGTCTTAGAAGAAAGAAATTAAAGATATCAGAAGATGGAAAGATCTCCTCACTCATGGATTAGTAGGATTAACATGGTAGAAATGGCCATCCTACCAAAAGCAATCTAAAGATTCAATGCAGTCCCCATCAAAATTCCATCACAATTCTTTACAGAACTGGAAAGAACAATATTCAACTTCATATGGAAAAACAAAAAATCCAGGATGTCTAAAACAATCCTGAACAATAAAGGAACTTCTGGAGGCATTACCATCCCTGATTTCAAGCTGCACTACAGAGAAATAATAATAAAAACAGACAGGTTGGTCAACAGAATCGAATTGAAGACCCAGATGTAAGTCCACATACCTATAGACAGTTGATTTTTTACAAAGAAGCCAAAATTAGACACTGGAGAAAAGACAGCATCTTCAACAAATGGTGCTGGCCTAACTGGATTCAGCATGTAGAAGAATGCAAATAGATCCATATCTATCACCCTGTACAAAAGTCAAGTCCAAGTGGATCAATGATCTCAACATAAAGCCAGACACACTGAATCTGATAGAAGAGAAAGTGGGAAATAGTTTTGAACACATTGGCACAGGAGACAACTTTCTAAGAAATTTAGTTTTAAATATCTTATATCCTGGATCTTTGTTGAGTATTAATATACGGACATGTCTTTTTATAATAATTTTATTTAAAAGTAATGAATATACTGGTGAAGTTGAGCTGTCTTCTCTATATTATCTTCATATTTCCTTCACTCTAAATCAGAAACAGTTACATATTAGTAACTTGAATCTTTATTAACTTTAAAACAATTGAAAGCCTAGATTTTAGGTTTCATTTTTTTAATGTGGGTGATTCTGAAGTGCAATTAGATAGGTGTCTAATCCATGAATGTTTCATGCTGCCTTCTGTACCATGTTTCTCTGTCCTGTGGACCTCCTTACTTCACCCTGGTCAATCTATATGCTCTTTATTTTTTGAGTGGGTCAGTATCACTATTCAGACATGCATATGACTGTCCCTGGGTCTAGAACACATAATGTTTTTACCCACTAAGTACTTTGACCTGTGTATTCCTACAAGGTTGGGTACTACTCCTATAAATTCTTTGATTTTGTTTTTGAAATTTTCCCTTTTCTACAAACCATTACAAATGCCAAGAGACACGAGATAAAGAATTCTAACTTGAGGTGATGAATTCTATGTGGGGAGTAGACTACCAAATGGCTTAGGCTTTTATAAAATAAACAGTAGTGTAGATAGTGAATGAAAGCATCAATACAAGATATTCAAGAAAAATGAATCACAAGTTCTTAACAATTAAAAAATCTTTCCATCAAAATGTTAGGAACAGATCTAATATTAAGTTTTCTCAAATTTTTATAAAATTTTTAAAAGAAGTGGATTCTTCCAAACTCAATCTACTATGCCAGCAGTAACCTGATATTAAATATAGAACAGGGAATAACAAAAAAGAGAGCTATACACAGCTTTGATGAATTAGGTGCAAAAATTGTCAACAAACAGAAACAAACTCAAATGTTTACTTTGTTTTTAAAAGACTTGGAAGAATATACACCAAAAATGCTGACAATGGTTTATCATGGTGAGATCATGCATGCTTTCTATTTTCTTGTGTTTCCTAATTCATTATGAACTACATGTATTACATTATTTTAAAACAATATTTTCATTGTAGAAAATTTAGAAAAATAGAAAAAGAAGAAAACATCTATAACGCTGTAACTTTCCTCAAAGATCCAAAACTATTTTGACATAATTCCTTCAATTATATTTTGCTTCTTATTTTCTTGTAGTTGAAAGTATACTGAATGTACACTATTAATAAACTTTATTTATTTTAAGTATGTCATTGTGTTATTTCTGGTTATTGTATCATTCATGTATCTGTGTACTATTTTATAATTTAAAAGTCTTTCACTTTAAATCTCTTTTCTAGAGATTCCAGAATATATTTTCCTGCCAGATTCATAATGTAATCCTCCAAATCCAGATTTTGATGGACGATGAATGGATATCTGTCAGTTCCGTGTTCTCTCTTTCTCTGTGTCTCTCTGGTCAAGTCTGTTCTTGCCAGAATCCCACTCAAATAAGAAGAACAAAAATAAATTTACTAAACTGCCTGCCTTTCAAACTGAATCAACTATAAAGTTTATAAATACATTATTAATATATTAGCAAAATTTATTTGGGCTCTCTTGAGCCTCTGGTAAAACACAGGCCATATCTGAGAGAGGGTTTTTGTCTCTTTGCTTCAGTGACATAAAAGCTAAGCTTTGTCATTGTGTGGAACTGGCACATATCAAGAGCTGGTGGCCCTCATTTTGAATGTAGAGCATGCTTTGCAAACCTCTCAACCATGTGCAAAGGTAGGTGACAGTTTGAAATATGGGTTTATGATATAATCACCCAGAAACTCATCAATGGCCACGGGCACCTTGACATTTTATTATGGTAGAACTCATCATCTACTACCTTAAAATATGTCATCTGTTGGATCCAAATTCAGTAGCTTTGTCATTCTTAGGTGTTATTGTAAAAGGTTATTGATGTCTTTCTGTGAAATAATAAGGTGATAAATGTAAATAAGATGCTTTCACTGTGAAGTCATTAATTCACCAACTATTGCTTTTCATTATCCTTGGGTTATTTGTAAGCCACTACATTGTTTCAAGGAAGCTATGTACAAGCTTTACCTTTTCTGAAACATTTTAGTACATATATTCATCAATGTGCATAGATGTGTATGGCACATCAGAGGAGGTAGAAGGACAATTTGGGTCAGTTTTCACCTTCTAACATGTGTGTTTGGAGATTTAAACCCAAGTCATGAGACATGGTGTCAAGTACTTTTACCCACTAAGCCATCTTGCCAGCTCCTTTTTTGTTGTTGTTATTTTTTCTTTTTTCTTTATTTCTTACTTTTTAAATTTTTTTTTTATTTTATTTACTATTTATTTATTTATTTTTTGGTTTTTCAAGACAAAGTTTCTCTGTGTAGCTTTGGAGCCTGCCCTGGAATTCACTCTGTAGACAATTCCAGTCTTAAACTTACAGAGATCCACCTGTTTCTGCCTCACAAGTGCTGGGATTAAAGGCGCGTGCCACCACTGCCTGGCTCTCCAACTCCATTCTTTAGCTTTGTATATGACAGAGTAGAAAGTACTAGAAGAAAATAATAATATGAGATTTTATAAAGTGGGAAGGTAACGAAGCCACTAACCATCATTTGACCTTTTGCTATCCCCCGTCCCATCTTCCAACTAGTTTGATCTCTTGCTTTCCCAAAATGCTCACAGATTGTAAGTGGTTAAAGAATAATCTTAGATTTTAACCATTCCAGATACTCAGTCTACCAATCTAGCTGGTGAATATAGAACTTCCCCAAGAGAATAGGCTAGGCTTTGTTCATCCTTGCAACCCCAATCAGTACCTAGAACAGTGCCCATGTCACAATGGAAACATGAAACCTTATTGAATTGAATTGCAAATTCCCTGAAATATATGTCTATAGTGATATTTTATTTGTATTGAAATGTGATTTTATTTGTATGTTAATAAAGGTGCCTTGAGGTCAGAGCAAGCCAGAGCAGAAACTGGGCAGTAGTGGTACACGCCTTTAATCCCAGCACTTGGGAGGCAGAGCTAGGTACATCTCTGTGTGTTCAAGGACACAGCCAGCATGGCAGACACACGCCTTTAATCTCAATACCAACCATAGACGACCTGGAGGTCTGTACAAACAGGCAGTGACGAGGAGGTCATGTGGCTGGGTTTACAACCAATGAGGGAGGAGAACAGAAAGTCTATAAAAAAGATAGGACACACAGAAGTAGGTCTCTTTCAGAGAGGAAGGACAGCAGAAGCAATGAAGGGTAAGGTTTTCTGCTCTTGCTCTGACCTCGTGGTTTTTAACTCTGCAATTGGTTCTGTGTTTCTTATTTAACAAGACAGTTACATCTACATTTGGCGCCCATCCTGACAAGAATTCATTAAAAAAACCGCTTGCCTTGGCAGTCAGTCCGGCTTCCTGCCTTGGTGGGCCTGGCTCCCTAGCTCGGGCCTAACCCAGGCCTAGCTCAGTTTAGGACTCAGGCCCAACCTACCTTAGCTACAAGCGGTTACCACCACAGCTGGAGATACTTGCTTAATAAGCCTGTGCTAGGAACAACTCAGGCCTGTGGGAGCTACTGCTAATTGCAGTAGCTACACGCAACTGCAGATAGGCTGCTTTTGGCTGAAATGCCAGAGCCCAGGCTCAACTCGGCTCAAGTGGGAACATTGAAGCAGTTGGACTCAAGCTTTTAGTCAGAACATGGCTGTGTTTTCTTGCTTTCTCTCTCTCTCTCTCTGGATTCCCACCTCGGATGCTAGGTAACTGTTTTGAAATTCCCTCAGATTTCTACTGTTCTACACAGAATTGGTAGGTCATTTATATCAGATATTTTAAAGGAAACTATTTAAAAGAGGTTTTTTTCCGCATTTTAAAAAATGGGATTTATGAGTACATTGGAAGAAAGTTGGGCTTTGTTTGAAATTTTAGGCAGTCTGATAATGGAACAACTATATGAGAAGATTAATGTTGATTGAATTATGTACATTATTAATCTTCTTATCCTTATTTTACTATTTAAAAAGATAGTCAATTTAAGTGCCAGGATAAAAATTTTAGAAAAATTTGTTAAACCTGTTAAAATGAATTATAGAGAAATTCAGATTCAGACAGAAGAAATTAACAGTGAAGTTGTTTCAGGATTGGATTATAAGGTTACAGAAAGAAAGGCTGTTTTCATACAATCACCCTTAATTTATCAGGTAACTATACAACAGCAACCTGGTCAAGTGAATACACAAAATATTTGGACTTCAGTTGAAATGTTAGACTTACGAAGGTTTAAGGAGGCAATAGTATCTTATGGCATGCATTCTCCATATGTAAAACAAATGTTAAACTCCTGGTCAACTTATAATAGAATTATACCACAGGACTGGCGGGAGCTGGCACAGGCAGTTCTGGAACCCGGACAACAGCTTCAGTGGCAAATGTGGTTCAAACAAGAAGCTAAAACCATAGCAAAACAATGTAGTGATAGAGGTATACAAATCTTCCAGGATCAGCTTGTTGGAGAAGGCCAATATGCTGCAGTACAAACACAATGTTTATATGATATGCAAACTCTAATTCTATGTTGAATGGCAGCCATGAATGCATGGGACAGAGTTGAGGAACCAGGAAAGAAAACTGAGTCATTTGCAAAGGTTATACAGGGCCCAAAAGAATCTTTCACAGATTTCTTACAAAGACTGACTTCAGCAGTAAAGAGAATGGTCCCAAATTCAGAAGCTAGCCAGATAATAATTGAATCTTTGGCTTTTGAGAATGCAAATGCAGCATGCAAGAGAATAATCAGGCTGTTAAAGGCGAGATCTGCACCCTTGGAAGATTGGATTAGAGACACGGTTAATGTTGAGGCTCATGATCATGATAATATGTGGGTAGGAGAAGCAATTTGAAGAGGTTTGAGGAATGTCAGATGTTTTGGATGTGGAAAACAAGAACATTTGAAAAGGGACTGTAAACAGGGCACTTCTAGAAACAATGTTTCTTCAAGGAACAATGGCAACAGAATGCCATTTCCTTCTGGAGTATGTAGATGGTGTGGTAAGTGAAGACACTGGACCAATAAATGTAGATCAACAAGGGACAGACAAGGTAATACTTTGCCTCAGTCTTCGGGAAACTCCCAGAGGGGCCTCAGGCAGGCCCCTACAGTGAATCCAGGTCAGACCTTTCCTGCAATCGTAGAGGAGACCCCTACTCAGAGAAGTTAAATGACCAAATGCCTATTGGAATAAACCAGGCTACTGAGAGTAATGGAACAACTGAGACAGAGAGAACAGAAAATTCAGGAGAGACCATAAAGGAAATTTTTTGGCAAACTTCTATAAATGAACTAAGACCAAAACTAACAATAAAAATAATAGTGTTTTGTTGTCTGGTCTGGTAGACACAGGTGCTGATTTGACCATAATTGCACCAGAATTTTGGCATCCATCTTGGCCTCTTCAGGAGGTAAATGTTCAACTGTTAGGAATTGGAACATTATCTCAAGTGAAACAGAGTGCAAGATGGCTCGAATGTATAGGCCCAGAAGGACATAAAGACAGATTAAAACCATATATGGCTAACATAGCTATGAACCTGTGGGGTTGAGACCTGTTACAACAATGGAATACTCAGATTAACATCCCTCCAACCTCAGAAATAAATAATAAACTAGCACATGTTTCTGAGAGAAATATTAGAAGGTATTATTCTAATGAGTGGTCACCAGCCATCCATATTATACAAGAACAGGGCAGAAAAACTGATGATCTTCCAAAGGCACCAACAGCTCTACCTTTAAAATGGTTAACAGACAAGCCTGTATGGGTTCATCAATGGCCTTTAACAACAGAGAAACTCCAGGCTTTAGAAGAGCTGGTAGAAGAACAGTTAAATGCTCACCATATTGAAGAATCTACTAGCCCATGGAATTCTCCTGTATTTGTTATTAAAAAGAAATCTGGTAATGGAGAATGGTAACAGACCTTAGAGCAATTAACAAAGTAATTCAGCCAATGGGATCTCTACAATCTGAAATTCCTTTGCCTACTCTGTTACCTAAAGGATGGCCTTTCATAGTTACTGATTTAAAAGACTGTTTCTTTTCAATACCCCTACAAGAAAAAGACAGAGAAAGATTTGCTTTCATGGTGCCTACTTACAATAATTCTCAACCGTTTAGAAGATTTCAATGGAGAGTCCTCCCACAGGGAATGTTGAATAGTCCAACCCTGTGCCAATATTTTGTACAACAGCCCTTGGAAGTGATACATAAAAAAATTCCTAAATCTATAATTTATCATTACATGGATGCTATTTTACTAGCTGACTCAAATGCAGATACTTTAGAAAAAATGTTTGAAGTAAAGAAAATATTGCCTTGCTGGGTATTACAAATTGCTCCTGAAAAGATACAAAGAGGAGATTCTATTAATTATTTAGGATATAAAATAGAGCTACAAAAAATTAGACCTCAAAAGGTACAAATTAGGAGAGATCAACTACAGACTCTTAATGACTTTCAAAGATTATTTGGGGACATTTCTCATCTACGAACTATAGTTGGGGTAAAAAAAATGATGAACTGAATAATTTGTTCAAAACCTTAGAAGGTGACAAGGACTTAAATAGTCCAAGAGAATTATCACCTGAGGCTGAGAAAGAATTGGCCTTGGTAGAAAAGAAAGTACATGAAGGACATGGATCGTATTGATCCAAAGCTGGATTGCATTTTGGTTATTTTACCTTCTAGGCATTCTCCTACAGGAATATTAATGCAGAGAGAAGATATTATATTTGAATGGATATTTTTACCAAATAAACCAAATAAAAAATTAAAAACTTATGTGGAAAAAATCTCTGACTTAATTTTGAAAGGAAAATTGAGACTTCGTCAATTAGCAGGAATAGACCCAGCAGAAATTGTTGTACCTTTAACTAAAGAGGACATTGAAAAATTATGGACAGAAAGTGAACCTTGGCAAAGAGCTTGCAGTAATTTTTTGGGGAGAAATTAACAGCAAATATCCCAAAAGCAATAGAATTTATCTTATAAAGAGAGCTGATTGGATCTTGCCTCGAATTGTACGTGAAAAACCCATATCTGGAGTTCAAACATTTTATACAGATGCCAACAAACAAGGAAAAGCAGGTTACAAATCAGAAAATTTAAGTAAAGTGGTTCAAAGTCCTTATCATTCAGTTCAAAAATCAGAATGGTATGCTATTCTGTTGGTATTAATGGATTTTTCAGAACCTCTCAACATAGTTACTGACTCTCAGTATGCTGAAAGAGTGGTATTACATATTGAGACTGCAGAATTTATCCCTGATGCTTCAGAATTAACTTCACTATTTATTCAATTACAAGATACAATCAGGGAAAGGAGTCATCCTTTATATATAACTCACATCCGATCCCATACTGGTCTGCCAGGCTCTCTAGCACAAGGTAATGATGAGATTGATAAATTATTGATAGGAAATGGGCTGGAGGCCTCAGAATTTCATAAAAAAACATCATGTCATTAGTAAAGGTTTAAAAAAGGATTTTTCCATAACCTGGCAACAAGCCAAGGAAATTGTAAAGAAATGTCCTACTTGTTCCTTCTACAATCAGACACCATTACCAGCAGGATGTAACTCAAAGGGTACTCAGAGGAATGAAATCTGGCAGATGGATGTGTTTCACTTTGCTGAATTTGGAAAATTGAAATATGTACACCATACTATCAATACTTATTCAGGATTTCAATGGGCGACTGCTTTGAGTTCTGAAAAAACTGATTCTGTAATCACTCATTTGCTAGAAGTTATGGCTACCTGCACAAATTAAAACTGACAATGCTCCAGCATATGTCTCTATTAAAATGAAACAGTTTTTTGCTTATTATTATATAAAGTACATTACAGGTATACCACATAATCCTACAGGCCAAGCAGTTAGAAAGATCCAACAGAACTCTAAAGGACATGATAAATAAACAGAAAGGGGTAACAAAAACCCCCAGAAATAGACTGCACAATGCTCTATTGACTTTGAATTTTCTCAATGCTAATGAGAAAGGAACAACAGTTGCAGAGAGACATTGGATAATAGAAAAAAAACTACAGAATTAAAGCAGCCTATATACTTCAAGGATGTGCTGACCTCAGAATGGAAACCATGGTATGTGTTAAGTTGGGGATGAGGTTTTGCTTTTGTTTCTGCAGGAGAAGATAAGCTGTGAGTACTATCAAAATTGATAAAGGTTCGATTTGAACAAAAGAGACCTCTTAATTAGAGGAGGTGATAGTTCATCAACCAACATGACCATCCAGTTTAAACTCACTTATACCATTAATACATGCCTTTTCATTTAATCAGATGTAACTTGCCAAAAGGGAACCTCTCCAAAATTAGTCTTGGGGAAGGGTTTTTGTTTTTGTCTTTTAGGAGAATGAAGGCTAAGGAATCTGAAGAACACTGGACAAATGAGACAACTGAAGAAAAAGGACAAATCATCTGTCCCAGGAAAAAGAGTAAAATGGCCTATTGGTATATCATCTACAAAATTTCATAAATCTTCCTAAATGTTTGTTTCTGCTCTTCTCTAAAAAATTAATACTATTGGTCTTCTTGTAGTCCCAGTTCAATTAAAGTTTAAAGCTGCCTTTGGAGTTGGAGAATGGCTCTCTCCTCCTTTAAACTCAAGCATGTTGTTAAAAGGAAAATGAAAACTCCCTGTATCATACCAGAAGAAAGAGCCATCTTCTGACATGGGACAGGAGAAAAAAACAAATAAAGGGATTATTCTATTACTAATCTCAATTCTTTGATTCTATTCTGATTCTGTAAACTTTTCTTAAAGTATGAATTTTATATCAAAATTTACAAGATATATATATTTTAAACTTTGTTAAGATAATAATGGTCATATAGAGTACTAATTAATTCTAGAGAAAAGGCTTCCATTAGCTGCCTATACATGTCTTTGTGTTTGAGTCTCTTTTCAGTTTTTTGCAAGAAATCACGGCCAGGCCTAGCATCAACTGAAATCTCCAGGAAGAAGATGGGGCCCCACAATGACAATTCCACATGGAAAACAATATCACTAAGCTGACAAACATCATCTACAGATCAGCTTTGGACTACAAAATGCTTAGAGCAATTCTGAGATGGCTAGCTGAGATGATCCAGTTTCAAAGGCTACTTGAATAAGGACTTGAGATAAACCCTGAACTTCGGCATTATGGATAACAAAGAATATAGTTACCTTTCCTTGAATTTGACAATTAACCCAAAATTTTTCTTTTCAGAATAAAGATAACTTCGCCCATACCCAGCAGGAAGCAATTTTAATAATACGATGCCCACATTCCCAAAGGGGTGGTGTGGGGTGGATGGTTTTTTGGTCTTTTTATGGGTGTTGGATCTGGGATAATTTTCATTGTCTAGGAGGGTTGGTTACAAGTTGTTGTTAAGGGTTAGAAAAAGGGCTAGGCAAAAGGTGCTTGTTTTAAAAAAAAAGAAAGGAAAAGAAAAAAGAAAAAGACAATTACTAGTTTTAAATACTTTACATTGGATTGGATTGTTTTATATTGTATACAAATTATTATTATTATTATTATTATTATTATTATTATTATTATTATTGAGATTGAGATTATTAGAATATGCCATACACATATTTCTAATCTTGCTCGAAATATTGTATTTATACCATTCATTTAACATTGTAATGCAATTTGCTAATCCTTGAATGTTAGTATTACCAACTATTAGGATATATAGAAATGAAAGTTAGTGGTTAGACATTGCAATTGAACTTGTAGTCATATTAGGTGTGTTTTCAAGATCAAACAGATATATTTTAGATAGATAGGTCATTTTCAAGCCCTTCAGAGATCTACAGAATATGGCATTTAAAATGTTTTAATAACCTGGGAATTTTTCTTTTTTGCTATGATTATGAGACATGTTGGCTCCTGGCAGTACCAATCTACTTCAGAGAAAATATGGGCATTGAAGAAACTGCATATGGAGTTAACTTTCATTGCGGCAAAAGTTAGCCACTGGACAACAAAGTATCCTCAAGTCAACTGCTGATAATCAGGACAGACAGGACATGAAACAAAGGACTATTGATTCCTGCCAAAACAAGTGTGCTTGTGGCTTTAACAAAAGGTATCTTCTGAAGCCAGGACAATATGGTACCATCCCTGAAGTGAGTGGCCTTTGCAATCTGTAAAAGGTACCATGCCCTTTTCTTTGAAGGCAGCTGAACAGGGAGTAGGCCAATGGCTTCTGATGTGCAATGGAACAGCAGATGAAACAGTTATTCTTGAAGAATAACTAAACTCACCCTTCTCAATAGTAGACTGGCATTTAATAGAGGGATGTGGAGAACAACGGGATGCCGAGATGAAGCCACATATACACAGCCAAGAAAAATGGACAGCTGAATTGAAAAAAAAATGTCAATAATTTCCAGAATTTAAAATCCTGAATCATGACATGACACTAATGGAATTCAGGTGTTTCTGGTACATGTACTGCTCTCACCAAATGTGAGGTCAAACTGTTGACCTTGTATACATGCTAGTTCACAAATGGGTCTGTCAGATATGCTAAGCCTATAGGCTGAAGATGATGCCCCAACACTGCGGAGAAACCTCAGGTCACTGTCCAGGCAGCTGGCTGTTTCTGTCAACTCACATTTTTTTTTTTTTGGAAGCTGCTTGCATGCAATTCCTGTTTTTATTTTTTATTAAGTAGTATTATTTCCCTCTTGGGTCTCTGAAGGAGTGAAGATCAGTTAGTTATAGTTATAATTATCTTTGTTAAGGATTTCAGAAAAACTCACTAAGAGCTGTAAGTGTATAAATTTGAAAGATGTTATAAGACAGTTCCGTTAGCAATATAGATTAGGATAGAAAGTAAATCAGGTACATTTTTGACTTACCAAAATAGGATAGATAATGGAATTATTTTCTCTGAATTTGTCAAATGCAAATGGACTAGACACTGTTTAGGTATTTATTGTTTGTATATATGGTATATATAGTTATTTTACTTTTGTATATAGTTTTTCTGATATTAGTTATAACTTTTTTCCTTTTTTTCTTTTTATTAAAATAGAAAAGGGGAATTATAGTGATATTTTATTTGTATTGAAATGTGATTTTATTTGTATGTTAATAAAGGTGCCTTGAGGTCAGAGCAAGCCAGAGCAGAAGCTGGGCAGTAGTGGTGCATGCCTTTAATCCCAGCACTTGTGAGGCAGATCTCTGTGTGTTCAAGGACACAGCCAGCATGGCAGACACATACCTTTAATCTCAATACCAACCATTGAATACCTGGAGGTCTGTACAAACAGGCAGTGACGAAGAGGTCATGTGGCTGGGTTTACAACCAATAAGAAAACAGAACAGAAAGTCTATAAAAAAGATAGGACACACAGAAGTAGGTCTCTTTCAGAGAGGAAGGACAGCAGAAGCAATGAAGGGTAAGGTTTTCCGCTCTTGCTCTGACCTCGTGGCTTTTAACTCTGCAATTGGTTCTGTGTTTCTTATTTAACAAGACAGTTACATCTACATATGTCTCCATTCAAACTTGTAGGGTTTTGGGGGGGACCTCACTCTGTTGAGCCACAGAATGTGTGTGTGTGTGTGTGTGTGTGTGTGTGTGTGTGTGTGTGTGTGTAGAGCTAGGAAGGTAGGTAGCTGAGATAACCCCAATTAGCAATTGAAAATATTATCCAACCACATATCATGGGCTTTTCTAATAAAATGTGAAAACCACTAAGTTATTTCTAGAATATCTATATTTAAAGGGATGTGGTGACTGCTTTAAGAAAATAAACCTCTCTTTCACATAACCAAGCATTAAACAGGGCATATTCTGAAGTATATAAAAACTTGTCATGGTACCAATTGGATAACTTTATTTTTATTTGATTTTAATTTCTTATATTTATGTTTGGCCTGAATGTATGTTTGTGCACTATATGCATGCAGAAGCCTACAGAGGTCAGAAGAGGGGTCAGATCCTCTGGAACTGGAGTTACAAATGAGTGTGAGCCACAATATGGGTGCTGGGAATCAAGCCCAGGTTCTCTGGAAGAACACTTAGTGCTCTTAACCCTTGAGCCATTTCCATCTCCAGCTCCACAAATGGGATAATTTTAAAACTGAATGTTTCTCACCTATAAATATGAACTCTATTTCACAAGCCCTCAACTCCCTTAATCATCACTGCCTGAAATGTATCATCTTAGCATGGAAGCTCTACAGGCTTTTCTGTCCCCTATCTGGTTGCCAACTGTGACCAACACTAAAATACATTCCTTGAAGAGAAATTCCCAAAGTGTCTGGTAGATGAGGATTTTGAGGCCTTTGCCCAGTTCTCCATCCTTAGTGACTATCATCTGCTGGTTAATAAGAGAAAATATATATATATTGGATGTTATTTACACTCATCTGATTCTTGGTCCAAGAAATAAGAATAGAATATTAGTAGGTAGAACCTGAACTTCTTCTGAGGACATAAGCTGACTCAGGTTCATAGTTGTAGTACTCACTACAAACACTACAAACCTCACAAGCTGTTCAATGACCACACAGAACAGGATCATGTAACTTGAGAAAACAGTAGAAGGACTAAGTTATAAAGGTATACAAAGTTATTCAGTGAATTATTTAATCTGTCAACACATCGATTGAAAACTAATACCAATACAAACATCTTGACATCTTCACAGATGCAGTAAGTGGGCAGGGGAATAGTAAACATAGTGTACACCTATGTACTAGATGCAATTTTTATTCAAGTAATGAGATTTTTCATTAAACAGAATAAAAGGTTTTATTAAAATAGCTCAGTTTGTGGGTTGGGGGTGATGTCTCAGTGGGTAAAGTCCTTGTTGCACAAGTATGAAAATCTGAACTCACTCCCCAGTGTCTATATAAAACACTGGGCATGGCAGTGTTGAACTATAATCCCAGTACTGGAAGACAAGGACAGTCTTAGCTGTTTATCTGCCCACCCTATTTAATCAATCACCGAATTCCAGGTTCAGTGACAGACCCTGTCCCAAAAACTAAGGTGCAGAATGGCTGAGAAGGTCACCTGATGTTAACTTCTGGCCTCCACATGCACATATATGGGCACATGAACTCACGTTTACACACATGTGTGCTTATACTTTCTTTAAATTAAAATTGGACTTGCAAGATGGCAAAAATCAGCTCATTAAAGTTATCCTCTGACCTCCACATACTCAGGCCTGCGCATGCAAACACACACACACACACACACACACACACACACACACACACACACACACACAAATGATCATAATAATTTCAATTGAAATTTTAAAATAAAAATAAAATAGCTTATTTGAAGGGAAAATGGTGGACTTATGGGTATCTAAAATACATTCTTAGCTCTGTGTCCATATTATATAGCTTCTTTTGTCCTTGGAATGTTAATTGCACCAATTATACTTACAAATAATATGAGTCTAATGGCAGAGCTCTAACAAACTGCTAGCGTTGTTTATCACTACCAACATGAATTGCTTTCCATGGCTTAATTCTTAGTCGATCTGATTGAAATCAAAGGTGATGTGAATGCTAGTGAGATTTGTTTACTAAAGCTGAAGAAACCTATAAACTAATCAGCCTGTACCAATATTGTATTAGGAATTTTGTTTTGTTATCTTACTGATAATATTTGTGTAGACCATAGCCTCTATGCTATGCTGCCAGCCACTATGCAATGTGGGAGATGATACTTTCTATTAGCAGTGTGCTGAATAGTTTTCAAAATGCATCAATATGCACATGTCCTTTGAATCTTAAGATTCCAGATGACAGCCAGAATTATTTTCATATCAAAGACATTCTCAGTGTCCAGTGTTAGAGGGCTAGTAAAGTAATTAAAATTGGTTAGGAGGCCCTTAGGAGACTATATCAGGATAGTCTAGATACCAGGTATCCAAATTTAGACTGAAGTCAAGTTTTAAAAAGTATGAAAATTTTTGAATAATTATGAAAATAATGCATGGATTTCTAAATAATCTAGAAGTGTGTACATTAGAAAGTACAAGCAGATTCCATGTTTTTAAAACCTTGTGAATAATCCTTCAAGCAGCTCACTGAATATTTGTTTAGTTTTTTCTTCCTTCAAATGCAACATATATGTCTGTGTTTATACATGTGAATATAAAATGGAATCATATTATACATGAATAGGGCCTGTTTAGGATTTTGTAAACATACCTTGGACATCTTTTCATGTTACTTCTTATAAATATGCTTCATCTTTAGTAACAACCAGATCTTGTAGAATGCACACATGTCTTCTTAGGTTTGCTATTCTAATTGATGTGGGCACTTTTGAGAATTCTCAGAAACCAGTTTTAAAGACCTGGACTTGGTATATCATCACATGCATGCATTTTCACTTTTTGTAAATAATATAGAAGTTTCACTCAAAAAAAGAGCACTGATTCACAGTGTATCACAGTGCATAAGGCATATTTTGAAAAAAAATAACTGACAAGATGTAAAGACTGGTTGGGTCAGGAAGGGAAAGCACAGTCAAAGATAACTTCAAACTCTTAGGTCTGAGTGATTTAAAGAATGGTGTCACCTTTGACAAACACAGTAAAGCTTAAGGGATCATGCCTAAAGGGAAAAAGAAAAAAAAGAGGCAGGGGGAGATAAAAGAACAAAAAGCCAAAGACTGAGTCTCTAGGCTGCCTACGGTAAGAAAAGCAGAAAGAAAAAGCCATCAAAGGGAACAGGGGATGCGTAATCAGAAATGTAGGAGGACAAATCTACAAGGAAAGGGTTCTAAGGATAATCTGTGACATGGCATAGAGGTAAGAAATAAAAGAAGGCTTTGGCTCTAGAGATCAGAAAATCGCTGGTAACCTTTGAGAGTGCAGTTTCAGATTGGGGACCTGGAAAAGTTAGGAAGCATTTTTCCCACAAGGGGAATGGGACAGAAAGATCAATCATTCCAGAAAGTCAGCCATAAAAGGCAAAAGAGAAAGTGAGTACTGAACAGTGTGTCCTCTTGCACATCTTAAGGACATCATTAAGAATGTCTTTATTGGAGTCTTGCCTCTTTCTCAGGCTCTAAGAAGCCTGTGACAACACAAATACAGTTCCAGTAGAGTAAGTTCTTAAACTCTCCTTAGTATATATAAAAGGACCTGGGAATGGCAAAAATGAGATATTTAAGAAAGAGATATGGGAAGAAATATGAAAGGCTAGGAAAATGTTAAAGATATGCTTCACCAGCATCCATTTTTGCCTTGTTCAAATGGCTACCCTAATTAAACACATGATATCAATTTACACAGTGCATCATGACACAACCACTAACATCACTGTAAACTTCCCATACATGAATACATAAAAATGTCTACATTTTCAGGTAAAAAAAAAACAGCTAAAAATGGCATTTGTATAATGTCACACATATAACATCTCATTCCTCTTTGCACTTACTATACTGAAACATCCCCAGTAGTAATGAAGAGACTCTCCCAGAGTAATAACATTACCAGTGCTTATTATCTTATTCTTTCTCTGTTTCTACCTAATTTAATGACGGTGTGAGTTTATCCTTTCACCTAATTGATAAAGATATTCTAACTGCTTTCCTGGCTCCAGTCTTTGGAAAAGGGCAGTCATCAATGGCCTGGATAAGCCAATTGTGGAGGAGAAGAGATACCCATAAAGCCAAGGCCATTCTTCTCCCTAATGTTTGTTAGGAGAAATAACCCAGAACACTTTATTTTTGAGGCAGGATCTCACCTTGTATTTCTGGTTGGCCTGGAACTCACTATGTAGATCAGGCTGATCTCAAACTTACAGAGAACTTCCTACCTTTGCCTGCTAAGTGACTGGATCAAAGGCATATATCATTCAGCCTAGCAGTCTAGGGCATGTTAACAAGGACAGTTTTTTGAGGCAAGAACCAGGGTCAAGATGAGAAATGAAGTGATGCATAGTAATGGGCAAGAATGGAATGGAGTAAAATTCAACGATGGGACAGGCAAGAAACAAGTCCAGACTTTGATATGCTACACTGTTCTGTTTTTGAATGGGTTGCTTCTTTTAGAATTGTTGGTTAATAAGCTCCCAAAATCACCCAAACATTGACATATAACAACTTGTTTTTGAATCCAATAAAATGTTCCTAATCAAAGAGACCTAACTCATGACTTAAAATTATATTTCTTGTATACCTTTTGCTAATTCTACTAGCACTTTATCAGAGAGTCAACAAAACTGATTCCAAGATGCATATTACATAAATTAAATGATATCAGATACTCAACTACAACTCTTGATGTATATACATCTCCCGAAGAAGTATTCATTTCCCATACTTATAGAGTGGTTTATGCCTTAAGAAAAATAGGTTCACAAGTCTTAGGAGCAGCTTTAGCAGGTATGAAATGCTGCTAAATTTAGAGACTGCACTATGATAAAAGCAATCTCATCTAAATTGGATACTATTTCCTCCTAGTCAACTGAATGTTCTAATGGTCTATGTATACAGACACACAGAGACATACAGATACACAGACACACACACACATTTCATATATGACTTACTGAACAATCTTGGCAAAGATTTTGGTCAACATTTTCAAAAAAGGAATGTAGATGGAAAGCAGTTCTTCACATTTTTTTAAAGAGATAAAGGAGTTAAAGGCTTATTTCCATTCTATTAAAAAGTGAACCACTTAAATATATTTCTTTAAGCTTCACCTTCAAAATTTGTTTTAAAAATTTCAATGACATTCAAAAATCACCAGCCTTAGAGTCAGAAACTCTGTCAGCAGTCATCACCTGATGCCTACAATAGATTCATGGGTATGTCAAAAAGTGTTAAACATATAAACCTTTGATTAAACCAGTTTAATTATCTCCATGGTCTACATGGCAAAGCCAAGTGGATTTTTATTATGAATGAAGAATCATTGCATAATTGCCAGTGATGAAAAATTAATGAGGGTAACTCAAGTCTTGTGGTAGACTAGCATAGGAATCAATAGGCATAACAGGTGTTTTGTCAAAGCAATCTCCAAAATTCAGAAATGATCTTCATTTTGCTTTTTATAAAGCAAACTACAGCCCTAAAAATGCAAAGAAAAATCTTACTCACCAAAGGGAATTCAGATAGCATAATTGCCCCTGAAGTTTATGTAGCTGTGCCGAAAAGGATGTATACAAACCCCTCCTAGAAAAATGATGACTTTCCATTTTTAAGGACTTGCCTCAGAAATGATTACATATTCAACTAAAGGAATGAGAAATATGTAATGAGCAATTGAAACTCTTTGGGCCAATTAATGCTGAAAGATATCAAAACTGCACACTTTCTTCTTACCACATATGTGGATTTTGGAGTTGTTCGTACCCACACACACTTTCTTCTACTTAGCTTCCTTAGAGACACACCACAAAAGAAACAACAGGTGAATACATACTCTTTTAATTTGGGCAGTAGTATCCATGCAGTTGGACAAGCCTAAGATATAAGCTTCATCCTCGACTTGTCCCTCTCCCTTATCCCCAATATTAAATTTATTTCTAAGATATATTGATATTGTCTTCTAAAAGTACTTGGGATATGTCTACTTTGTTCAGGTTCTACTAATACTGTCCTAGTCAGAGCTATTAATTAGTTGCCCAATCCTGTATCACCAACAGGACACCTTGTCTTAATCATTGTTCTATTGCTGTGAAGAGACATCATCACCATGACAGCATTGGCAGCACTAGATTAGAGTTTACATCTTATCCACAAGTATGAGGCACAGAGACAGACAAGGAGAGAGAGACAGAGACAGAGACAGAGAGACTGGGCTATTGAAACCTCAAAGAACACCTTCAGTGACACACCTCCTCTAACAAGGCCACACCAGCTAGGACTCTGACATCAATATATGAGCCTATGGGGCTACTCTCATTCAAACTACAACACACCTCTTAGCTCTGTCAGTTACCTTAGCTCTGTCAGTGCTCCCTCTCTTAGTGAGTTAAGTAAGCTGGAAATCTGGGTGAATCTCTCCTTTCTTTTCAATTACAAGTAAAATCAAATTTTCCTCCCTCCAGTGCCGGTCCTTTCAGTTCTGCTGCAGTCACCATTATACTCTTTAAATAATGTCTGAAACATTCCTGGATGTTTTAATTCATCTGTCCACATCTGCTCTCAAGCTTAAGCTATTTTTATATGCAACAGAGGAATTTGAAAACCATACCATATTCCCTAATATTAAAGTCTTCACTGACTTCCCATGGTCACTTAGGATCTCCCTGCTTATTCATTCAAATCTATTTTATATGTCCTGCACTCATGTTCTTTTGACTCAGGCCTCACGAGCACTTTTCCAGACAGTCCCAGTTTCCATGATTTCTTTCTCTCTAACAGAAGCTTGTACATGTATAGTTGGAGTTTTCCTGTGTCCTGCCTGGTCTGCAGCTGCTCAGATCCAAGTAAACACACAGAGGCTTATATTAATTAAAACTGCTCGGCCATTAGCTTAGGCTACTGACTAGCTCTTACACTTAAACTCAGCCCATTTCTGTTAATCTATATGTTGCCACATGTTCCGTGGCTTTACCTGTGTACCATTACATGCTGATCCCTGGACAGCAGGCTGGTGTCTCCTCATTCAGTCTTCCTCTTCCCAGAATTCTCCTTATCTGCCTATCCTGCCTATATTTCCCGCCTGGCTAAAAGCACTATCCCACAGCATGCATGCTTTACCTAGGATGAAATCCCAGTGACATTACCTGAAACCATTCCTACTTACCTTGCTGAGCTTACTTTAGTCATCAGTTTCCCCACTGTGATCAAATGGAACAACTCTTGAGAATATTATGCATGCTATATCTATGATATCAGCACCCCATGCTACTGTAAACAGCCCAATTTCTTCTTTTTCTCTCATTTTCAGGGAAGTTTTCTTTAACTATCCTAAAAAGATTATAGAATCATGCATGGGACTTTCCTACTCATCACTCAGTTACAATGTTTTTGTTTTGTTTTGTTTTGTTTTGTTTTGTTGTTTTAAGACAGGGTTTCTCTGTGTATCCCTGGCTGTCCTGGAACTTGCTCTGTAGACCAGGCTGGCTTCAAACTCACAGAGATCCAACTGCCTCTGCCTTCTAAGTTCTGGCCAGTTACATTTTTTTTATTTGCACAATGACTTGATCAGGTTTCCTTCTCCCCCAAACCTCCCTCTTGCCACCGACTCTAAGAACTGTAAGAGTGAGAGCCTCCCCTATTATGTTCACTGCTCTACACTCAACACCTAGCACAGTGATTGTTACAGAGAAAGTTGCAGAAGAAATTCATGATGGTCAAAGATGCAAACAGATACAGAGCATCAAAGGATGCTTTAGATCACTTTAGAATAAGATTTCTTTTTGCTGCATCTTACTTTTAGTTTCTGTGAAATTAGATCTTTTACCATCCATTGTTCTACACACACACACACACACACACACACACACACACACACACACACACGATAATTCGTTACTCTATGTCCAAATGCTTTCTTTCATTTGGTATCCTTGAAGCTTAGGAGGTTTGGTTTTGTAGAAACAGAAGCAAATCAGGCATGATAAGAAACTAATATTTCCCTACCCTAAAGTATTTAGCATATGGAAAACACAAAATAATTAAAGTAATTATAATAATCATTATTATTAATTCTTATAAATTTTCATTATGCATAACCAATAGACTTAAACTCAATCAGTATAATTTGCCATATCAACAGAAAAGAATTTTGATGAAAATTAAAAAGCCACTTACAATAAAACTCTCATCAAACCAGGAATTAAGGGGAATTTTTTCATTCTGATAAATGGTGTCTACAAAAAGAAATTACTACAGTGTAGTATGTTGATAAGGGTACACATAGACCAACAGAGCAGATTCAGGTCCAGAAATAAACACAAATACTTGTAAGTGCCAAACAATATTAAATATACTAACATGGCTTCATTATTGTTTTTCTCCACCCTACTCCACTTGCTTATTGTATACATCCCTCTCAGTTAGGGCCTAGGTTTCTCTTTCTTCAAAAAATCCAAGCTATTTCCATTGTAAATAGTAGTATTCTCTTTTTAATAGAGCCTATTTGGGGGGCGGGGACTAGAGAAATGGCTCCACAGTTACAGGCATGTATTGCTCTTTAGAGGACCAGAGTTCTGTTCCCAGTATCCATGTCAAGTGGCTCACAACACCTTAACTCCAGATGCAGGGAGTTCCAAAGCCTCTGGCCTCCAAGGATACTAGCATTTGTGTGCACATACCCCCATATCCCACATATATGTAAGTAAAAATAAACAACTACAAAAAAAGAGAGGTCATTTTCCAAGTTGGAAAAGAGATGGGGAGGGAGAGCAATGAAAGAGATATCTTGACTTAGTATACCAGTAAGGAGATGGGGAGAAATTTGCAGCTAGGGAAAACCCCAGGAACTCTCAAGATTGTCTCTAGCTAAGACTCATAGCAATGATGGAGAGGGTGCTTGAACTAGACTTCCCCTGCACTCACATTGGTGTCTACCCTAATTGTCTTCGTAGAACCTACATCCAGTGACTGATGGAAGCAGATGCAGAGACCCACAGCCAAGCATTTGGCCAAGCTCCTGGAATTCAGTTGAAGAGAGGCAAGAAGTATACAAGAGCAAGGAGGGTCAGAATCATGATGGGGAAAAACCACTGAGATAGCTGACCCAAGCTAGTGGGAACTTACGGACTCTGGACTGACAGCCAGGGAGCCTGCATGGGACCAAACTAGGCCCTATGAATCTGGGTGAAAGTTGTGTTGTTTGATTTGTTTGCGGGTCTCCTAGGAATGAGACCATAACTTACCCAGGGTACACAAATTGACTATTTAAAGCCCATTCCCTATGGTGCGATATCTTACTCAGCCTTGATGTGGGGCAGGGTGGGAGGTTGGTCCAGCCCCAACTTCCTATGCCAGCCTCTGTTGACTATGCAAGGGAGACTTTACCCTCTATGTGGAGGGGATGGGAGTGGGATGAGGGTAGGTGGGGGAAGTGGGAAACAGGGGTTGGTATGTAAAAGGAAAGAAAAAATTTAAATTAAAAAAAAAAACAGAGGCCATTTTCACTGATCACCTTCCAAATCAAGGCTACTTCTACACTTTATCCCACTGACATAGATTCCTAGTTGTAGGGGGCCATTATGGGGAGAACGCAGTGATTCCATGGAGTAATGGGCTATCAGACAATTGAAACAATGGACTCCAAAGAAATGGGAATTTCCCCCAGGAACCTCATGCTTAGAGAAGTAAAAGGCACCAGCTAGAGGGAGAACTTCCTAAAAGAGATTTCTGAGTTCTAACATGTTATAGGAGGAGACTGAAGCTTAGACATTGATGTGTCAGTGGTAGGCAGAACAACACCTTGACAAGCACTGGCTAGGATGCCACACATTGCTGGCCCTCTATTTTAACTTGAATTTCACTTCAAGACCTGGAAAATAGATTGGGAGGCTAACTGGATCTCTTTGTCCCCCTTCTTCCTGTGACCACATTGAATGAATCTCCTTGACTCTTTTTTTTTAAATTTATCTATTTTACATCCTGGACACCACAGTTTCTCCTTCCTCCTCTCTTCCTAGTCCCCCACTTCCACCCCCACTGTTCCCACCTCCAATCCATGCCACTATTTCTGTTCAGGAAAGGGCAGGTCTCTCATAGATATCAACTAAATACGGTATATCAAATTGCAGTAAGACTAAGCACTTCCTCATGTATTAAGGCTAGGAAAGATGACCCAATATGAGGAGGATGTTCTCAGAAACTAGTAAAAAGAGTCAGAGACAGCCCCTGTTCCCACTGTTAGGAGTCCAAAGAGGACCAAGCTACATAAGTATAACATACATGCAGAGTGCCTAGGTCAGTCTCATGCAGGCTCCCTGGTTGTTGGTTCAGACTCTGAGTTTTCTTGCTTAATTGACTTACTGAGCATGGGTGGCTGCACCTGGCTTGGAGAACAAGTTGTAATCCTCAATTTGATAATGAAACCATGACTACAATGGGACTAAAGTACATTTGGGGTGTGTCTTCCACTTACAATGAGCTGAAATTGGTGAGGAGGGAAGATGGAAATTCCCATTAGCTGCCAGTGTCATTTTATTCCAGGGACAATTTTGCATCCTTCCACTTCAGCTGCTATCAGCTGCTTTATGCCTCTACTTGGTGACATAGGAAAAATGAGTTTGGACTTTGTTTTGGAATCTCTTGCATTATGTAGAGCATCTGGCATATGACTGGAAAGGTTTAGGGCTGTCTTGAGCCATTGGGGTTCTGTTGAACCATTTGAAATAGAGACAGGACTGAAGAGATGGTCTGGGATTTATGTATTCAGTCCTTACACCTTGGTGCTCCCTAGGGAGAATGATAGTTGACACTTTTAGGGGGCATTTTCTCAATTGATGTTCCTTCTTCCAAAAACCTAGTGTGCACTCCAAGAGCTTCTGAAAGGAGAACTCCAGCCACTTCAGTTTCTCTCTCCTTCTCTCTCTCTTTCCCTCCTCCTTTCTGTATCTGTCCCACCCCCACCACTGTGTGTGTGTGTGTGTGTGTGTGTGTGTGTGTGTCCCTTCTCTCTTTTCTCCCTTCCTCCCTCCCCCCTTTCCCATTTCACTCATGGCATACTAATAATCATGGTTGGCATGCCTTTCAAAAAATGTTTGACTGTGTGTGTGTATGAATTCATTTAGGGTCAGTTTGAACTATATAAGAATAATTGTCTCTGTGTCTATGTTGTTAAGCTAAAACCCAGGGATTCAGAAATTTTTAATTTATTTTAAAAAGAAACTAGTTTCTGGACTTTGCCGCTGGCAGGCTTATCTAAAATGCTAATTGAAATATTATTTTTAAGCTTATGCCTTAAAATGATTTTGGTCTGGTGCTTTCAAATCTAAGTATGGGAAAAAATCTAATTAAAGAATTTATGAGATATAACATAAAGATAGATAAAATCATCTTTTTATTAAGTGTTCAATATATGAACTGCTTTTACCAGACAAACTTAAAATGTAAAAACTGAAAGACTAGTTTCAAAACTGACCTGTATACAGATATTATTGCTTTGGTCCATTTAAAATGTACAGAGTTTGGCTTTGGGATAGCTGCTAAGAGATAATCCACTGTGCTGCAATAATGTATTTTCATATATTAATATGTTGATATGGATCCCTTTCCCTGCCTTCAGAAGGATTGATGTAAAAATTTGGAAACAGGCTCAGAAGGAAGCTTGAGGATCATTTGGTCTGAAAAAGGGAACACAGTAGGCATGTTACCAGGGCCTGGACTTTCTGCTGCTACCAATACAAATTAGAATAAAGCAATTGGTACAGGATACAGCTTTATTCAAGTGTGGGCTTGGAAAAATGAAGTAGAGATTACATGCCTCATAGAGGAAGTCCCTGATTTTAAAGTAAGATTTATGGGGCAATAGATGAGAAGTTCCCATGCTTAAATAAGTTCTTTATTTTCTGGTGGAAGTTCATTCCTTGAAGGATAGAGATTTGAGCTTACTCTTCTAGGGCTTTTCAGTCCTGGCAAGATCTTGCCTCTCTATTAACACACTACTAGATGGAACAATGGTGGGATATGAGCCAGCTCTATTACCTTGCACATTGGTGTCTAGCTAAGGGAAGCTAAGCTCCTTGCCTCCTGATAAGGCATATCACTTTCTCTGTGTTTATTTTTGCCTTCTATACTCTTAATCTACTTTATTACAATAAAAATGCTCAGTATAGGGACAGCTATGGGGATTTTGGTCAATATCCAAATTCCAACAAAAAGATTTTTTAGTTAGTTTTTTAAAATACAGTATGTAGCCATGTTGAGTAAATCTCTTTTTTTCTCTTTTCCACTATGAATTTGACTGATAGTTGGGCTTGGTTTGGGGCACAGTTTGTGCTCTCCAAGTTGAATAACAATAGCGCTAAAACGTCTAACCCTTCACACAGGTTGGCAAGTGATACCAAGACTAGATGACAAAGCATGCACTTTGCCACTGTTCCATGTATGCCCAAACTTAACAGGGAAACTGATTTGAATACAATAGCTTTCCCTACAGTCTTAAATAGCAAGTGCATTGGCCTTGTATTGTGTCTTTCTTTATTTCCCATTTGGCAGAATCAGCCAAATAGAAGCTATACATGCAGAAGTAATGATTTAATGAACTCAGAGCCAAGAGCTCAAACACCTTTTAGAGTTGGTTATAAATAAGCCAGTCCCTTCTTGACCCTCTTTCCTCAGGTAACAAACAGTTGTTGGATGCTGTGGTGGTACTGATCTATCTAATTGCCAGATTATAGAAAACATTAAGGGTCAGAACAGTTAGGCTTTACAGCTCAAATGCTGAACAATGATGTTTGGGATGTGTGAACACAGATTCTCCTAACAATGACAGGAACATACAATTTAGGGAGCAGTCCCTTTCATACCATTCTCCTCTCTCTCTCTCTCTCTCTCTCTCTCTCTCTCACACACACACACACACACACACACAAACACACACACTACAACTTTCCATGATATATTTCAATATGAAATCTCTGTGCCTTAGTTTACTTACCATAATTTCAGTGAAGAACTTTCCAGTTCCTCCAGTTTTTCACACAAGTATCTGGTCTGCATGGTGTGCATGGTACACCACCGCCATCACCACCACTGCCATCACCACCACCACCACCACCAACAACAACAACAACAACAATAACAACAACAACAGCAAATCAAGAGGACTGGGAAGTGCCAGACACTCATACTCCCATAGAAATATTTAAAAACAAGATATTGACTAAAATTACTTCATATTAGCTTAAAAAATCAAAGAAGTACAGCAGCCAAACAAACTGAATTTTTGTAACAAACATGTAAAATGGTTGGAAATATAATGGTACTTTTCCTTGTGTTTACCATAACTCCTACCTAGCCTATCCTGGCACAGTTTGGGGAAAATAACAGGCCAATACATGCCTCTTTTTCTTAAACCAGAGACAGCACAGTGCTATAATTGGTAATTTTTTAAACTTTTCTGGTTGGTGCCTGAGAGATTGGTCTCTATGTTCCTTAAATCAGAGCTCAGATGGCCCAAAGTGCCGTAACTCAGATTTTTAGATTTTCATAAATGTGCTGCAGAGGGACATTAGGTCCACAGATGCTCAGGGAAAGAGATTACAGACAGGGGAATACAATAGAACTGCTTAAAACCCTGAGAAAAAACAGTGGGAAGACTCTTGGGGAAATTAAGACGTTAAAACCCAGCTGTGCCAATGTAAAATCAACAAAAGCACAGACACTGACCCAGAGAAGACACAGACCCAGAAGAGTAAGAAGACTAAGCCTTCACAGCAGGGTGATCCCAGGCTCAAATATATCCTGTTAATTAGTAAAGCTCCTTCCCGGCACAGCCAGTCTGCAGAGAATGGAAGGCATCCCTGTCTTCACAAATCCAGCATCCAACAAAAGATCTCAAGGCATATGAACAAAAAGGAAAACATTCCATTCAAAAGAACTAAATTAATCTTTATAAAACATCTTAAATAAACAAAACAATTTAAAACAATACCTTTATACATAAAAAAGTTAATAGAAATACCAAAGGAAATAAAGAAGAGTTATGTATAAAAAACATGAGAATAGCAGCAGAGACAAAAAATTATAGAAACTGAAACATAATCAAATTATGTAGATGAAAGTAGAAAGGCGAAAACTTAAAGAATTGAACAGATAGAAGAAAGTCCTTATCAGTGAACTTGTAAACAACTTTTGAAAGGATCAAATCTCAGGAGTACAGAAAAGGAGTGGGGAAATGAAAGAAATGGGATCAAAGGGATATATGGAACACTATAACATACAGCAAAGTCTGTATCAGGGAAGTACATAAAACAAAGGGAAAATAAGGAGGAATGGAGTGCATCAGGGAGAAATAACTGCTCCCACATTTCTAAATTTGGGGAAAATACATGGGTGTACAAATATAAGTTTATGAAACTCCAAGGTAGAGACTCATTCAAAACACACACCAAGAAATATCAACTGAAATATTGAAAAACAAAGACAAGGAAAATCTTAATCTGATTAGAGAGAAAGCAATTGTCCTGGCTAGTTTTATGCCAACTTAATACAATAATAAGCTAGTCATCAGAGAGGAGAAAGCATCAATTTGATAGAATGCCTGTATTAGATGGGCCATAGGCAAGCCTGTGGGAGCATTTTCTTAGTGACTGATGTGAGAAAGCTCAGCTCACTGTAGGTGGGGCCACTCTGGGGCCCATGGGTCTGAGTTCTATAAGAAAGCAAGTTGAGCAAGCCAGGAGGAGCAATCCAGAAAGTAGCAGCCCTTCATGGCCTCTGAGCCAGCTCCTGCCTCCAGGTTCCTGCCCTTTTTGAATTCCTTTTGGAATCCTGGCTTCCTTCAGTAATGGACTACAATATGAAAGTGTAAGCCAAATAAATCCTTTCCTCCCCAAGTTGCTTTGGTCATGTTGTTTTGTCATAGAAATAGTAACCATTATGAAGACAGCAATTCATCACATGTAAGTAATCTTCATCAATATTAGTAACCACAGACTGGTCAGACAGCTAAGTAGTTAGGAGTACTGAGTGCTCCACCAGAGTACCTGAGTTCTATCTGCAGTACCCACATGGCAGCTCAGTCTGAAACTCTAGTTCCAGGGGGATATGATGCCTTCATCTGGAAGGTATTGTACACATAGTGCCCAGACTTGCATAAAGGCAAAACACCCATAAATACAAAACAACAAAATAATAATACAAAAAATATTAGCAACCAATTTTAGTGCAGATTCCTTTAGGCCAAAGGCAAACAGACAGACAGACAGACAGATGGAAAAAAAACAGTTGATTGAGAACTCTCCATATACTAAAAATGTCCTTCAGGACTGGGGAAGAAATTAAGATATTCCCAAATGAACACATTAGAAGAAGTTCAGTATCCTACATGCCATGCTGAGAAGTCTCTAAAATTGAATGAATGCTAGAGATTAACTCAAAATGATGATGTAAATTTCTCCAGTAAAGGGATATACATGGGCAAACATTTTTTAAAGCATAAAAACAGTAGGAATGAATTATTGATCCTCTAAAACACCTCAGAAAATTGAAAAGAAAGTAGTATTTATTAATTTATTTCAAGGCTCATGTTACCTCAGTGACAAAACCAGGCAAGCACAACACAGAAAAGGACAACTACATACCAATATCCATAATAAACACTAACACCAAAATCCTGAACAAAATAATAGCAGACTAAGTTCAGTAGCATATAACAGAGACCAATTTTATTCATGAAATGCAAGAATGATTAAATTCTGTTTAGATCTGTAGCCCTTTTGTAATTGGATTGTTTGGTATTTTGCTATCTAGTTTCTTGAGTTCTTTATATATTTTGGAGATCAGCCTTCTGTCAGATGTGGGGTTGATGAAGATCTTTCCCCATTCTGTAGGCTGTCGCTTTGTCTTGTTGACCGTGTCCTTTGCTCTACAAAAGCTTCTCAGTTTCAACATGTCCCATTGATTGATTGTTTCTCTCAGTGTCTGTGCTACTGGTGTTATATTTAGGAAGTGGTCTTCTGTGCCAATACTTTCTAGGCTACTTCCTACTTTCTCCTTTATCAGGTTCAGTGTAGCTGGATTCATATTGAGGTCTTTGATCAACTTGGATTTGAGTTTTGTGCATGGTGATAGATATGGATCTATTTGCAATCTTCTACATGTGGACATCCATTTATGCCAACACCATTTGTTGAAGATGCTTTCTTTTTTCCATTCAACCAAAGAATGGATAAATAAAATGTGGTGCATATACACAATGGAATTCTACTCAGCTGTAAAAAAAAAAATGACATCATGAAACTTGTAGGCAAATGGATGGAACTAGAAAATATCATCCTGAGTGATGTAACCCAGACTCAGAAAGACAAACCTGGTATGTACTCACTCATTAGTGGACACTAGATGTAAAGTAAAGGATAACCAGACCACAACCCACAGCTCCAGAGAAGCTAGGAAACAAGGAGGACCCTAAGAGAGATGTACGGATTACCTTGGGAAGGGGAAACAGAGGAGATCCTGATGAGTAAACTGGGGATGAAGGAGGACAATAGAGGGTAGAAGATGGGGGATGAGATCATGAGGGAATGGAATGGGGAGGGATAGAGTGAGAAATCAATGAAGGAGATATCTTGATAGAGAGAGACATTGGGGTAAGGGGAAAACCTGGTGCTAGGGAAATTCCCAGGAATCCACAAGGATGGCCCCACCTTAGACTACTAGCAACAGTGGTGAGGGTACCTGAACTGGCTTGCCCTGGTAATCAGATTGGTGAATACCCTAACTGTCATCACAGAGCCTCTATCCAGTAACTGATGGAAAGATGCAGAGATCCACAACCATGTGCCAGGCTGAGCTCCAATAGTCCACTCAAAGAGAGGGAAGAGGGATTCTATGAGCAAGGGGAGTCAACATCATGATGGTGAAATCTACAGAGACAACTGAACCAAGCTCAAAGGAACTGACAAACTTTAGACCAACAGCATGGGACTGGACTACATCCCCTGCATATGGGAGAGAGATGTGTAGCTTGGTCTGTTTGCCAGTGGGATCAGGATCTATCCTTGGTGCATGAGCTGGCTTTCTGGATCCCATTCCCTATGGTCGGACTCCATGCTCACCAATGATAAAGTGGGGAGGGGCTTGGTCCTGCCTCAACTGAATGTACCAGGCTTAACTCTCTCCAACTTACCCTGTTAGAGAAGGGGATGAGGGGAAGAGAAAGGTGGGGTGGGAGTGGGAGGAAGGATGAGAGGGGGATCTGTGGTTGATATATAAAATGAATTTTAAAAAATGATTGAACATGTGAAAATCAACCATCACAATACACCAAGTCAATAGAATAAAAGACAAACACAATCATCTCAAATGGTTCAGAACAAAAAGCTTAGGCCTCTACATACATAGACATAAATGTACATGCCCACCTACATGTATATGTGTCCACACATACACAAACATGAATACATGTAGTAGGAATCTTAACAGGTCTTATTAATAAGAAAAACCTGAGTCTAGTTATTGGGGTGAATGCTGGAAGATCAGAGAAGCAGAACAAGCCACAGTTTCCTCACCTCGCCAGTTCCTCAGCTGGTCTTGTTTCCTCAGACGGCAAGCTTCTAAGTCCTCATCCGAATGGGTCTCAGCTGAACTGTGCTGCTCCAAAGCCTTAAAGCTTAAGCAGCCAAAATGCTTAACCAGGCAAATGCTTCTAGTTTCTGGTCTTCATGCCTTATATATCTTTCTGCTTTCTGCCATCACTCCCTGGGATTAAAGGCTGAATTTCTGGGATTAAAGGTGTATGTCACCCTGCCTGGCTATTTCTAATGTGGCCTTGAACTCAGAGATCCAAAGGTATTTCTGTCTCTGAAATGCTAGGATTTCAGGCATGTGCTACCACTGCCTATCCTCATGTTTAATATTGTGGCTGTCCTGCTCTCCGACCCCAGATAAGTTTATTTCAGGGAACACACAATATTTCGGGGAACACAATACCACCACAAATACACACATGCACAGCACACACAGAAAGAAAAGAAAGAAAGGAAGAAAGAAAGAAAGAAAGAAAGAAAGAAAGAAAGAAAGAAAGAAAGAAAGAAAGAAAGAAAGAAAGAAAAAGGAAGGAAGGAAGGAAAGAAGAAAGAAAGAAAGAAAGAAAGAAAGAAAGAAAGAAAGAAAGAGTTCAAAGATTCATACTTTCTGATCTCCAAAGTTATCACAAAAGCACAAGAATTAACATCATAAAAATAGAAATCTGGAATAGACTGGTGGTGTAGTTAGTGATTTCCTACCTGGCACAGAGTCATGACAAATCTCTCTCACCTTCCAGGCCCATAGACACTCAGACCCAACCAAGTAAACACACAGAAACTTACAGTTTAGAAACTGTATGACCGTGGCAGGCTTCTTGTTATCTACTTCTTCTGTCTTAAATTAACCCATTTCTATTAATCTATGCTTTGCTACGTGGCTCGTGGCTTACCATTCATTACCTTACATCTTCCTTGTCATGGTGGCGGCTGGCAGTATCTCCCCGCCCCAGCCTTTACTTCCCAGAATTCTCTTCTCTCTTGTCCCGCCTATACTTCCTGCCTGGCCACTGGCCAAACAGCATTTTATTTATACAGAGTGATGTCCACAGCAGAATGGAATATCAAACCCCAAAGTAAAATTTTATACATATGATATGACTTTTATTAACATTTCCAAGATCACTCACTGGGGAAAAGACATTCTCTTCAATATATAATTATCAATTCACAGACCAAATAGTAAGACATAAAATTATAGCATTTTCAGAAGAAAACATAGGTACAAAGCTTCATAGTATTAGACCTTACAATAATTTCTTGACTGTGACACCTAGGTCATAGTCAATGAAAAGTAAAACTGATAAATTGGACAACACTGAAATTAAATTAAGTTCTTTTTGTCCATCTAAAGGTGCAATAAACCAAATGAAAAGGCAACTCCAGTATAAGATAAAATATTTGCACACTATAATTAGGTAAGAGATTAATATCCAGGATATATGAAGAACTACAAAACTAGAAGAATATAATCTGATTCAAAATTGGGCAAATGACTTTGAAATGATGTTTCTTCAAAGAAGTAATACAAATGACCAGTAAGTGCCCAGAAAGATACATTGGTAGTAAAATTCAAAAACATGTGTGTCACCACTCTGTGTCCTTTGGAGTAGCTGTGGGCTCTGGTATGAAAGTTTGTGCCAGGCTCCCCACCCTATATATCTGATGAAATTCTTACTGCCAAGGTGATGATTTTGGAAAGTAAGGTCTTTTGGAAAATGATTAGGGAATGAAGGTAGAACCCAATGATTGGGTAGTGCTCCTTAAAAGAGATCTCATAGAATTAGCCATTCCCATACACTCTGTGAGGATGAAGTGAGAAGGCACTATCTATAAAGCAGGAAATAAGCCCTTACCATACACCATATCCTGAAATCTCTAACCTCTAGTAAAATGAGAAGTATATGTAGACTGTTTATTAGCTACTCAACTGTGTTAAGTCATCAATGTCAATCTGACTGAATTTACTTATTTTTAAAATTATTTTATTATTTTTAAATGTGTACAGGTGTTTTGCCTACATGTAGCTTATGTACCACATGCATGCCTGGTGCCTCTGGAGGTCAGAAGAGGGCATCTGATCCCCTGGAACTGGAGTTACAGATGGTTTGAGCTGTTGTATGGGTGCTGGGAATCGAACGTGGGTCCTCTGCAAGCGAAGTCATTGATCTTAGCCACTGAGCTATCTCTTCAGCCTCAACTTGCCTGATCTTAGAAACACTATGGACACTATCCTTACTACGGGCAGCATCATTCTTTAGGCTTGTGCTTCTCTTCTGAGGACACATTTTGACTAACTATCTCACATTCTCCAATCATTCTTTTCCTGTCATAATGTCTGTACCCTCAAGCTGTAAGCCCATATGAACTCTTTGTCTTGTAAGTTCTTTTGGCCAGTGATTTTATCATAGATAGGAATAAGTGATACACCAGGCTATGGTACTTGTTACAGCAGCTCCAAGTAAGATAGCCATGAACAACAAAGCAAATAGAAAAGAACAAACATTGCAAAGCACATGGAGAGATCATAACTGTGTGCATTACTGATAGGAGCATAAAATGCTGCAGCTACTATGGGTAACAGTATGTATAACAGGTCCTCAGATAATTAAAAAACAATAGAATTACTATATGATCCAACAATTACACATCAAGTCCTACATGCAAGATCACTGAAAGTAGAGGCATAATTATTTTTCCACATTCATGTCAACACTATTCACAATAGCCAAAGATGGAAGCAATATGAGTGCTAGGCACATTATTCAGTCTTAGTAAGGAAGGGATCTCTGGCATGAGCTATAGAATGAATGGACTATAAAGACATTATAAGGGACATATAAAGACATAAACTGGGGGTTGGGGATTTAGCTCAGTGGTAGAGCATTTGCCTAGCAAGCACAAGGCCCTGATCCTCATAAGGTCCTCAGCTCTGAAAACAAAACAAAACAAAACATAAACTGATACATATTCCATGATTCTACTTCAATGAAGTACCTAGAATAATACAGGGGCAGAAAGATAAACAACACATAATATAAACTACAGACATTGGTTTAAAACAAGAGGTGATTATGAATGAGCACCTGTATAATAATGTCATAGGACAATTTAATATCTCATTAAATTAATATGAGGAACCTATGAAGTCAATCATACAGATTTCCAAGTTTAGAAAAAGAAGTTAAGGCAAAATATGGGAGGTGGGATGTCAATGAGTGAGGCACATTTGAAAATCTTTAAACTATTTGAAAAAAATCTAAGAAAAATAGATGTTAAAAACCCCAAATACCATCAGTCTCCACATTCTCCCACCCATATTTCACTAGAATTCCAAGCATAGAAGTCCATAGGTTCTGTTTGTTAATTCACTTGGATCCTAAAGATTCAGACATCATCACTAGGTCCCTCTATCTCCAAGCATATATAAGCTATAAGGACTGCTGAGAGAAGACTCTTAAACCTGCTGAGCTTCCTGTAAGAAGCAGAGATCCACCATGCTTCCTGGAAAAGGATCAGACCAGCTGATTAACCTGGAAAAGGCACTTTCCAACACATTGAGCTACATGCAAGCTTTTCAGTACATGCCAGATTTTATGTCACCTGAGATGTCACCTGTGCTAGGGTGGACTTTTGGTAATTAGTTGTCTTTGTATAATGTCTGCTCTGGTAAGCAGTTCCTCAGCCATTCTTCTGTAAGTAATCCCAATAAAACTCATTTTTTCATCAATTAATAAGGACTTGAGTGACATTTATTTAGGTCTGTTATTAGTTCCCTATCTAGAGTAAGTAAAATATTTGTTCACATCTCCCACACAACAACATGGCATCCTGGAGCAGATAAACTTGAAAACCAGTATGGACAATTAAGCCCTGAATGAGCAGACTTAGCTGAGTAAGATGAAGATTTCTTAGGATGAGTATAGAAGTCCACAATAAAGACCTTATGTTGGAAAGAGTATCAGTAGGTTTTAATATTTGATTTCATTTTTGATTAACACATATTAATTATACATATTTGATATTTTAAAACATGCATACAGTGCACACTGATCAAATCTAGCCCCTCTTCAATCTACCTTCCCCTACTCACTATTGCCCTTTCTGCCTTCTTCAAATAATGGCTTACTTGCTTTCTCAGTATTATTTTACATACCAGATGTGATGCCATTTCCAGAAAAGCTACAACATTTGAGCAGAGGTATTTATTTTAATTATTAAGAGTGATTCAGTGTTTTCAATGCTCTTGGTACCCTACCAACCAAGGAGACAAAAGATGAATAGCAAATACTTATGCAGTCAAGAGGATAAATAATAAACTGATACAATAATTTCTACCAAATCTTTAACTTTACTTTCTTGTCACAAGCTCTGAGAAAGACCAAAATATTACAGCTGCAAAAAGGAAATGATATAGTTTTATTTTTTTAGAAGTGATTTATATGATTCTTCTCTAAGGTAAAAGATCCCATTATGTCGTCATGATTTTGAGACATGTCAAAGTCATTTAATCTAGTCTCTATTGTTCCTTTCCTTGTCTGAATAAAAGACACTGAAATTTAAATATAAATGAAGGGCTTTCCCCTGGCAAAATATTATGAAAAATAGGGTCACAGAAGGTCATTGAAACGGCTCAGCAGGTAAATTCTTTCCACCAAGCCTCATGACCTGAAGTCATTCTCTGGAACTCACACTTGCTGTGGATTGGATTGTAGGTCTCCAAACACCTGATGAAAAAGTAAAAAATGCTAACATATGCATCTCTACATCCTCCTAAGAAAATCCTAGTCTCATACACATCTTCTGAAAAACATGCCAGAGACAAAATGGGCAGATTGTGAGGATGGCAAAAATGATGCACTACTGTCTAGGGAGTATGATGTTGGAACATCTGCCTCGCTGCATGGAGACCTGCAAAGGAAAACAGCATCTGTGAATGGTACGACTAACCTGCCAGGTAATAGCCCAGCTATTGCTAGATAGGAAGAGCCCCCAAACACTGGGAAATTTAATGAAGTGAAACAGAATGAGGTGAAAATGATAATAACACAGACAGAAAGGCACACAACCTGGAAATTATAAAGCACAGGCCCTGGAGATAAAGAGCCCGCATTTCACAGTCAGCTTTGCCTACTACCAAGTGAACTTGGAAAATGATTCCTACTCCATTTGCATTTCTTCACTTAAAAATAAAGAGTTTTTTTTTTTTTAACTATCATGAGAATTGACAAAGTAGATGTCTCAACAAATGGGAATTAGACTATTTCCTAGCAACAGCAACTAGGCTAAGTCAGTTACATTTACTCAGTTTCATTCCTTGTAAACTGAAACAAATAATTACTGTACTTCTCATAAGATCTTCATAAATCAAAGATAAAGGGTTTTATAAAGCCACATATAGCAGGCAATTGTAGTTAGTGTTTTCCTGCCTGGCCCAGTCAGGACAAATCTCTCTCACCCACCAGTCCCACAGTCTCTCAGACCCAACCAAGAAAGCACACAGAAACTTACATTGTTTACAAACTGTATGGCTGTGGCAGGCTTCTTGTTATCTACTTTTTTATCTTAAATTAACCCATTTCTGCTTATCTATACTTTGCCACATGGCGTGTGGCTTACCAGTGTCTTTACATGTTGCTTCTCATGGCGGCGGCTGGCGGTGTCTCTCCCCAGCCTTCTCCATCCCAGAATTCTCTTTCTTCTCTCTTGTCCCGCCTATACTTCCTGCCTGGCCACTGGCCAATCAGAACTTTATTTACACAGAGCGATATCCACAGCAGGCAATCTAAAGTATTTTCTTAGTTTCATTGCCAATAACTTAAATTGATCATCTGAAATGCCAATTATTCAAATAAATGTCAGGACATGATTGGTTTGGTGCCTTTTCCCTTTATCCATATATTAAATGTAACCTGTCACAAAATGTATACATAAATCAATTCCTAATCAAGTCTCTTTGCCACTCAGTATCTCACTATATTTAAGTCAATTAAGCTTAAGACAACTGATTCTGTTTCCCTCACTATTGCCAACCTGATTCTTCCTGTAATTACTCAAATAGTCCCATTCTTCAAATTCAGGTCTATTGGTTCCTCCTGGGCAAACTGAGATTCCTCTTTGGACACAGTATATAAAGGCAGCCATGCAATCTGGCGTTCTTTTTAAAACAAAGTTACACTTAAGAATGGTTATGAAAATATTTTTAGGTCTAGTACATTATATGGGAAATGATGTGACATATATCCCTCAGGCTTGTGTAGCAAGAAGTCATATTTATCCAGTCTTGATTTAACACAATATTCCAGATCCCAAAGATACATACATAAGACCTTTCCATGGACAGCATATTTTGGTGACTTATTTCTAGTCCTGGAGAAGGCCTAATATTAGAGTGAGTACTCTATGAGACCATTTGTCCTTTAATTCATTTGTTCATTGTTAACAGCGGAAAGTTAGAGCTAGATGCAATTAATGGCACATAATGGATAATCAATAAATGTTTGGTAAATAAATTAATTGCATGCTCAGTTTTAAGGTCATATCTACATATGAGTTTTAAAAGGGCAATTTCTCTGCATCTCTTATAAATGGCATTCTTCTTTCCAACTGTCACAATAACAAATGCCTTCGAAAACTATTGATGTCACAAGAAAGATTGGGATGCTCTGGCAGTCTCAGGCTTTTTTAATAAATCAATAAAATTCAAGATTAAAAAGGAAAAATTATGGTGATCAAAAGACTGATGGATAAATTTTTATCAGAAAACATAGCCATATTTTCCTAGAAGGAGCCATAAGTCATAAGAAAGACCCCACTTTTCCCTCAGTAAGCCATAATATTACTTTGTAAACCGTGATAGCTCATCTGTGTGGGAGAAATGGGAAGGCCTCAAAAGTTATCATATATTGGGCAAACTGTTTTTTCTTGTTCCATTGGAGCTTCTGCCTATCAGGTGAAAATCCAAGACTCAGTTGTGCCCTTAGGCAGGGTAATAACATGGTGTTGTTGGGAGTAACATCTGGGCAGCAGTAAGGGGTGTGAGCCAAGAGCAGACTTCTCCCACAGACTACAAATCACCTTTTAGCTCCTTTTATGTTTATTTCCAAACCATACCTATTATTTTTACCCCACTACCTACATTTTATTCACCTTTTCCTTTCTTTTTGATCTTTCTTTGAAATCTGAGAGAATGGGGTTTAACAGAGACACAGAGCTATGAACTTTCCTGAGGAGACCCAATAAAAATCAAAACTATTAATAGCCCCTGTCTCAATCACATGTACATGAAATGTTTTTCCATTTCCTATCATTGCTTTCTTTTTGTAAGAAGAAATTGCCTTTTCTGTCATAAATCTGACTTTATAAGGACATTACTGTTGAAGTGCTTTTAAAATACAGACCATGTGTCTTTAGCAACACCAAAGTTTGCACAAAAGCCAAGACAACACAGAGAGACAGAAAGAGAGAGAGAGGAGGGGGGGGAGGAAGAAAGGCACTTGGAAAACAGAAAAGTTAATTAAAATAGAATAATGATTAGTAACAAGTTTCCAATCAACAAATTCTTTTGGAGGAAGGGTGGGGCTCACTATGTGGACTAGGCTGGCCTTGAACTACATTGTTCCACTTGCCTCTCCCTCCTGAGTGCTAGGATTAAAAGTATGCACCACTAACAACACCCAGCAATGAATTCATGTTTAAAACCCGAGTTTAACTATAACATTCACATTTGTGCTCAGAAACAGTTAATTAAAATGTATGGTTTTCTCTATTGCTTCTGAGAGTTGTGGCATAGAGCTGTAATCCTAGAAGCCCTTTCCTCCAGCACTGTGGTGTTAAACAAGAAAACTGACACAAAGCCTTGGCAACGTGATGCAGCTGGTTAGTGACTGAGCAAGGTTTAAGTGTATATAGCTTTAATAGCACTGTAAGTTTTTATTGATTTGACTATTTATTTTGTAGTTTGACACGGAGGGGAAAGAAACTAGAAGTTCAAAAGCTATAGTAAACTTTAATATTCCTTTAAATTTTTATTTATTATTATTATTATTATTACAATTATAGTTGTATATGTACATATGCTTGACGTGTGTGGGGGTAGTGTATGTGTGCCATAGCATCTGTGTGGAGGCTAGAGGACATGTTTGTGAAGGGATCAAGCTCAGGTCACTAGGCTTGTACCAAGCAATCTCACCCCCTCACCATTTTTTCTATGTTGTAATGGAATCACAAATGGTACATCAATTAAGAATCTCTGTAAAGGTAAAGCAAACATTCGGTAATAATGTTTTCAATTCTTTACGATTTATTTATTCTATGTGTATAAATGTTTTGCTGGCCTGTGTGCATGTGAACTGCATGCATGCCTGGTGCCTGAAGAGGTCAGAAAGGCAGTCAGATCTTCTAGAACTGGAGTTACAGATGATTCTGAGCCACCGTGTGGGTGCTGGAAACTGAATCTATGTCCTCCCTAAGAGCAACAAGTGCTCTTAACCACTGAGCCAAATCTCCAGTTCCTAGTAATAATTTTTCATGAATATTATATAAGGGACAGTAAGGAGATGAAAAAGACTGTACAGAGTTTATATTCATATGCCAGATGCTGTGGACCTAGAAATAAATGTACTTTGGCTCAATAATTTCAATTACAGAAATTATCTTAGCGATTCCAGTAAGAGATTGTTATGTACTAAAAGAAAGGAGGAAAGGAGACTATTCAAAATTCTTTTTCACCATAGAAAGAAAAAGAAAACTCTGCTTCAATAACCAGATCAAATTCCCATGTTTACAATAGCCATCACCTTTTAACTCTATGAATAGCCCAATAGATTAGAAAAAAAAAAACTAAAGCATTATTATTAAGTTAATTTTTTCCTTAAATTAAATATTCTTTGAGAGATAACACTAGGATTCATATGTCACTAGCCCCAAAGGCATTGTTCATGACACTTCAATTAGCTGACCAATGAGTTATGAATTCAGCAGCAAAAAATAAAACAAAATTGATTTGCCTACCAACTATGGAAACCTTGGCTTATGTTATCTTTTAATGGTCAATATAACCAAATTTCTTCCAAATGAAATTGAGCTACACATCATAAAGACAGCTCTCAAATACTTCCTGACAACAGCTTAACAACTTTGTGATTAAGCCCACAGATAATTGAGTAAACAACACAGATCTAGAAATTATGCAAATGTACATCACAGTTTCACTCAGAATACTGTTCTCTGCTAAGGAGTTAGAACTATGAAGAGTTTCTAAATAACTAAGAAAGCCAAAGCAAGTTTAAATGCGCCAGGAGCTGAAGAGATGGCTCAGAAAGTAACAGTGCTTTCTCTGTAAGCACTGAGACCTAAGAGCAAATCTCAAGCTCCTAACCTTGACCCTGAGTCATGCTTGTGCATGTCTGGAACTCCAAGATTAGAGGACAGACACAGGCAGATCCCAAGGACTCCTTAGCTAGCCAGCCTAGCAGAAATGGAGAGCTTCCATTCAATGAGAGGTCCTGTGTCAAAAACTGAGGGGGGCTGCTATAGTGAAAAACATCGGAAGTCTGAGACTCAGGTATTACACACCCACATATTGACATGCATGCAACACACACACACACACACACACACACACACACACCACAAAAATTCCTTCTAAACACCATGTTTTTTGCCAATAACGCCTATTCCAATACTTGATTAATTTAAAACTACTGGAAAAAATTAGAAAATGCATGAAGTTTGCTGACACTATCAAGGCCATCTTTTTCATAAAAGAGCAACTATTTTAAATGCACAAAAATGTATGATCATCCAAATGTATTTTCAAAGTAAAAGAAAATGCTTGGATAAAATACATACATCTTTCTATACATATTGTACATATATAATCTAAAATATGAAATATGCTGCTAAGTAGTAAGGTCCTTACCTCTTTAACCACTTGTAATGACCAGAAGGTTGATAATCAATTGGAAAATTTTCAGCCTTAATAGCTGTTTTATATCTTTAATAGTATCTCACAAGGAGATAAATTTGATCAAGTTCTAAAGCCCGCTGCTTTCCAGGAGCCTATTGGTCACAATTAATTGCACTGCCATGTCTAATTGCAAAATACTGTAATGATAGAAGAGGGCAGTTACCATCGACAACACAATCATTTATTGACTGCTTTTTTGTTTTTTGATACCATGGTAAAGTTACTTGGCATCTTTATGCTTTACTTTCACTTTATATAGAATAAAGCATACAGTAACACCTACACTGGGGAGCTGATGTGAGTGGTTAATAAGTAAAAAGCATACAATCCTGAGCCAACAATCTCCCTGTTCTTTAGCACAATGAATAAATTAGTGGTGGTCTAGATATATGGCAAAAGAGTATCTTCATCCCAGAAACTAAGTTGAAAGATGACATTAATGAAGATTTAGGATAGGAGCAAATAGGCAAGGAAGACGGGCAGAGAGGACTTTATACTACTGGGAATTTTAAAATACAAAGTCTGAAGACAGAAAGAAGAAAAACAGTTTGTGGGTCAGTCAAACTAAGACTTGAATTCTGGCTCTAGCAGGTCCATTTGTGAAGGTTGAGATAGTCTATAGCAGGACCTTTATGAAAAATTTCATGTGAAGCACACCAGGTCAATATGAGTAGGAGATTATTTTTCTATGACAGGTGTACAAAGAGCCTAAATGGAAGAAAAGCAGAATATCTCAATAGAGTTTTATCCAGTGTCAAGTATTGAAAAGATGTGGTCCTGGGAGACACACAAAAGCTATGGTAGTCTATTCAAGAAATCTATGATTGGAAATGACAACCCAGAATCTTAGGTGAATCAAGTTAAGCTTGGCATTTAAGTACAAATGCCAACTCCAAAAAAATGAGAGACAGCGTTGTATTTTAACTTCATTATGAAAGTGAAACTTTAGAATTAGATGGGAAAAAGTTAAATGGAGCACAATGAGGAAATGTAAGAAAATGGCATAATTTCTGGGCATCAAGTTCCTCAGCTACCAACAAGGAAAAGTTATAACTGCTCAGAACAGTTGGCATGGAGATCTGTGTATTATAAAAGAAAACTCAAAATCATCAGCTGTCAATAAACAATAAAACATCATTGTTTGACACCAAGTACAGTTTAAACCTATTTCTAGGGCTAAGGAGTTGGCTTAGCAGTTAAGCGCACTCATGGCTCTTGTAGAGGACCAAGATTTGATTCCTAGCACCCATATGAGATCCAATGCCATCTTCTGACATCCTTGGTCACTAAACATACACATGGTGGACACACATGCATACAGACAAAATGCTCTTATGTATAACATACATCTAAAAAACTAAAATGAATAACCCTATTTTTAGTGTCATGATTCTCTAAACTTCTCATACCACAGATACAAAAAGCATTGGTGTACGTGGTGACCATGTCTTCCAGACTTAACAGTGGCAAATACCCTGGGCAGAAAACACCACTGAGAGCATCTCCAGCCCCTTGTGGTTCTTTTGTTTCTCCCCCTCTCTCTTTCTTTTATTCTAGAAACAAAATATCGTACACTCTTTTTTATTATTATTATATTTGTGTTTTCATTTTACACATCAGCCATGGGTTCCCCTGTCATCCCCCCTCCCGTTCCCGCCCCCACCTTCCCTCTATCCCCTCCTCTCCATTCCCATCTCCTCCAGGGCCAAGACTCCCCTGGGGGTTCATTTAAACCTAGTGGATTCAGTACAGGCAGGTCCAGTGCCCTCCTCCCAGGCTGAGCAAAGTGTCCCTGTGTAAGCCCAAGGAGTAATGAAGGGCAAGATTTGAGGGAAAGAAAGCTTAGGGGAGCAGGAGATCCCAGCTGGATCAAGAACAGAAAGGGAGAACAAGGAATAACAGACCATGATAAATGATGACCATATGAGAACAGTAATAGGCAGAGTGCTGGGAAAAAATATCCTACACTCTTTATACTTGCCTTTCTCCATGGTTTTTATCTGTTTCTCCCAATTCCTTCCCAAGAGGCAATGGTCCCAAATAAAGCTAATAGTCAATGCATTTCTCAGATGGCTGAGTATGCTTTCACAAGTTCATAAAGAAGAAGTTCTGTTGAAAGGAAAAGTAATAATTCCAAAGAATTCTGACTGCTAAAGACTTATCAATGTAAGATGTTAGTTTTTAGTATAATTAGGGAGATGTATAAGTCACCATGTGGATGAATATGCTAATGTACCAGCCTTATCTTCACATTCCCAAGTTCACATTCTTGCCAGAACTTCTATTTCATATATATCTCGGAGTTTCTGAAACTGAAGTATCCACAGACAACTGCTAAAGATAAAGAAACTGAACAATACCTGGAAGCAGGGTGTGCAGGGTTTTATGTGTCTTCACATGACAGTGCAGTGGCTTTCCTCTATACTACACTCCAGCTCGCTTCTGCATTTCACTGTGAGATATAATGGAATACTTTAGAAAAGCAATGGCTTTGTGACCTTCCTTTCCAGGGTAGGTAAGAAAGCTTTAAAATGACTAACTGCCTAGTTGTTTAATTCTGTAATGATTAAAGTTGTTCCTTGGTTTTTTAAAAATTAGATACATCAACCAGTGAAAACAATCACAATTCTGTTCAAAGTCTCATTAAATTGATATGGTTCCTGCTAGAAATGTATACAGGTATTCAGGGCAGAAAGACCAAATGCAACATCTCAGTATAATAGGAAACTAGATTTACATCAATAGTGATTTTTTTAAAGTAACCTTTCCCTGTAGGTTTTTTTTTTACTTCAATAAATGAAATATTAAAGCTCACAAAAATATGTGGTTGTATCAAACCATTATGGATAGTGTGTGTGTGTGTGCGTGTGTGTGTGTGTGTGTGTGTGTGTGTGTGTGTGTGTGTGTGTGTCCCCGTCCATGCATGGTGCTTGATTACATGAGTTTATTGATTGATTTGAATGAAAGGGCACACTTTGTTTTTCCAATTAAGTATGTGAGGACATAATCACTTTCATGTTGCCATAGAGGGGCTTAATGCCTAAGTGAATCACCTTCATAAAGTTAATTCCATGCTTGGCAATAACAGAGGAATAGAAGGCTCAAATGGTACCCAAGACAGCTATGGTTATGAACTGAAACATGCTCCTGTTTAAATCAGTGAACTAATACCCCAAATTATAGCATTACCTTCTAAAAGTGTTTACAGTTATACTACATTATAGAGTAGAAGTTATATTTATATCATATCATTTGCATAAATGGTTCTATATACAAAACACTAATGAAAAGTTGGATTAGATATTTCCAGATTGACACACTTGCAGCTAGCCTGATAGAATAAATGATCACATGCTTAATGTGCATCAACTAGGGAAAATAATAGCTACCTGGCAGGGTAGTCATAAAGACTAAGTGAGAAAAACAAATACAAAATACATAGTGGGATCATAAGCCAATAATAGAAATATAAATGTTCATTCCCTTGTCCTCAAAGGTAGTTCACATCAGTCTTCAAGTTTTTGACATTTTAAACAATGAGGTTCTAAACAATAGTTTACCAATTCAATGCATGCATGCAGTACAAGGCAAATTTACACCTTCCATAAGAATTTAACCAGGAGTCAATACTTCATTTCCTTTGCCACTCCATGATTTCCATCATGGTAGGTTGAAACAGAGCTGTCTCCTCAAATCCTCTCACAATGTTCCACATTTTTACCCAAATGTCAGATTCCTCCCTTGTCCCATGAACCCTTATTCTCAACTGGCTACTATTATTTCTGGCAAGATATCAGCAGATAATGAATTCTGCTATTTCTCTCCTAGAGGCATTTTGCATTTCTTAGAAGACTTTGGAAGGCATAAAGTCATTCAAGAGCCAACTAGATCCATTTCTAAGAATATCACAAATATAATTTTTTTGTAACTACATCCATTTTCATCCTATAATCAAAATTGGTAATGGAATACTAGGGGGAACCAAAATATTAAAAAAAAAAAACACATAGTCTTCTCTGAATTTATTTATAAGAGTTAGTTTTCCCCTTCAAGTAAGGTCCATTCTGCTTTTGTTTTTAGAAGAGCTTTATGTCATAATGGGTTTCATTTTGATTTACGTATCAACCACCTCTTCAACTCTAGCCAGAACAAATGACTTGGCAAGTGATTAAAACTAACCAAACCACAATCCTTCCAAAGAAGATAAATGACAATTTAGATTAGATATGGCTAAGGAGTTCCAGTCATGACTATAAATATAGGGAAAAGGAGGGAGGTCTACTTAAATGATAATCAATAAGACATACATGTACTAATGCTTTATTATGTACTTATATAAATCTCTTAGGGTTTGCCTATTCCAATGATACTGTCAACATTTTGCAGATCCTATCCACCAGCTTATCAAGAGAAGCTACATAGAAAAAGTATAGTGCTTGCTTGATATTTTTGCTTTAGCAGGTTTTCATTGATAGGGACCAAAGTGTTATTTGAAACTTTAGGTGACATAGCTGTCTCCAAATGCTATTATTTCAGGTATTTTTAGCATTTGTCCTACCTTTTCCTAATTACAATTCTCTTGATTCCAAATAATGTTATTTCACTCTTAGCAACACTTCAGTAACTATGTTAGCATGTTTTCTGTCCTGTTTCACAGTAAGAATTCAATCCTTGTTCACAATCAAGTCCTCTAAACTGTGACATATTTCAAGTAAGCAATGGTTCAAAATGAGTTCTTTAGAAACTTAGGCTTCTACAAGAGCAGCTCAGAAGCAGTTGCTGCTCATTTATCTCAACTCTACTTTCATTAAAATTGGTTAATTATATGTTGTTTATAGATTCTGGTTTGAAGGCAGACAAAAGAAAGTATGACATGACACAGTTAATCCCAACTTGCTCACAATGCTCAGTTATGTTGCTGTGATAAATCACACTGACAATAAACAACTCAGAGGGGAAGTGTTTCTTTGGCTTACAGTTCCAGGTCACAGTGCATTATTGTGAGATGTCAAGGCAGGAACCGCTAGTCACATCACACCCATAGTCAAGAGTACAGAGAACCAAGCACGCAGATCCTTGACTGCATGCTCGCTCTTACATAGTTCACAGCACAACCCAGGGAATGGTGTCATCCATAGTGGCCTGGGTTTTGTGATGGTCTGAATGGGAATGGCCTCCATTGGCTCACAAATTTGAACACTTGTTCCCCAGTTGGTTAAACTGTTTGGAAAGTATTAGGAGGTCTTATTCGAAGAAGTGTATCGCTGGGAGTAGGTTTTAGGGTTCTAAAAGCCCACATCATGCATTCTCTCTCTCTCTCTCTCTCTCTCTCTCTCTCTCTCTCTCTCTCTCTCTCTCCTCTGCCTCATGCTTATACATCAAGATGATGTGAGCTTTCAGCTACTACCCCAGTGCCATGCCTATGTGAGGTATGATGTTTGAAAGAATCAAAGGAAGGAGAGAATCCTGGGATATAATATTAACTATCAATACTTGCTGGACTTAATGGAATTCTCAAGATAATTTCTTAAAGAACTGAATACAAGTGATTCATAATATTAAATATTATTTGGAAAATAGTCTTCTTGGGCTCTAAGAACAAGCTATAATACTCAAAAAAACAGATATTTAAGGCCAGTGAGATGGCTCAGTCAGTAGTCACTTACCACCACACCTGATGATTTGAGTTTGATCTTTGGGACCCACATGGTAAAGAGAAAACCGACTTATAAAAATTGTCTGCTAATTAAATGCATTGGCAAGTAAGTGAACACACACACACACACACACACACACACACACACACACGCAATTAAATTAAATTTTTTGAAACCCAGATATTTATTTTGTCAAAATTCTGAAATCCACAAGACCATAGTCAAGGGCCATTCTTTTTGAGTTTTATTTATTTACATTTTTTAATTTGTGTGTATGTGTGTGGGGGGGTATGTAAAGAGTGAGAGAAAGAGACAAAGAGAGAGAGAGAGACAGACAGACAGAGACAGAGACAGAGAGAATGAGGAAAGACTGGAGGATAGAAAGTGAGAGGGAGCTCTTATGCCTCCATATGAATATATGTATCAAACTCTTCTTGTTAGGGTCCTAGTTTTATGACCCCACTTAAACCCTTATTGCCTTGCAAACATTCCATCTCCAAACAGCAGCCCACTGACAGTTAGGACATTAACACATGAACTGTGGGAGGCCACAGATTAGTCTATAAGAGAAACTAATGACACCTTAATAGGAGTCTGGCCTCAAAATTAGCATTTATCTATAGTCTTCTTTTGATTATTTTACTGAACATGTAAAATTTATTGGAATTACACAAATGTATGATTTGATGCCAATTTCCCTACTGACTCAAATTTACCTGTTCAATAAATTCTTTAGATGCTCAAAATATAAGCACAATTGGTCCATCTACACAGGATGATGAAGAAACACACTCCCAAGGCCCTACTATTCTCTAGATCAGCCTTCAGAAGTCTGCCATTATATTGACCATTTTGCCACAGTCTGCCATAAATTCTCAACATCAGAGATATCCCTTTGACTCAGGAAGGAAAAAAATAGAATTGACAAAGAAAAGAAGCTTTCTCCAGAAAATCATTATTTCTATGAATGCATATTACCAAGAAAGGAAAGGGGCTCCCTATTCTCATAATTTATCTTTCTAGTATTAAAGGATTATCATATGAGCCTTCAGATAAGTGTCTATCAGTTTAAGAAGGTACAGAGGTGGGTTGGGGATTGAGCTCAGTGGTAGAGCGCTTGCCTAGCAAGAGCAAGGCCCTGGGTTCAGTCCTCAACTCCCCCCCCCCCCAAAAAAAAAGAAGGTACAGAGGCTGAACTTGAGAACATGAGAACCAAGTATATGTTTGTAGGGTGACAAATATATAGCGAAAACAAATTCTTATGCAGCTGGATAGAAAAAGCCTATGGGGCAAACTCCAACCCAATAGGCCTTGAATTTGAGGAAATCAGAAGGAAAAAACCCACAGGTATTTGGCTCATAGAAAGGCAGCCAAAAAGTCTGCCTTCTAGAATTCACTGGAAACAGAGAACATATTCACATTAGCCACAATCAACATTGTGCCGAACGTGCTTAGCTAGATGCTTTAAGAAAAGGATAATGGAGCGATTCAGAACTTCAAATCAAAATAACAAGTGAGGTCCAGTCAGGTTGCTCACTGTCATGACCTACAGAAGCAAATGATTACTCCCCCTGACTGGCGGGTGTTTGCTATGCTGACTCTCTTGGGCTCACCAGACCTACATTCTTGACTTAGGGACTTCATCACATTTGTCTTTACTTCTTTGGCTCTGCTTTTTTATAATCAAATAGAGCATCTGTTAATTAGCTTGCCCACGTGGTTTTCATCATGCATATCTCAAAAATAAGGACAAATTTAGGTATAAAGCATATTACAAAAGTCAGGGGCAATTTTCAATGGTGAAGTACAGTTGTCATTGGCATGGCTACTTTCAATTTGCCTTTAAGGGGTGATGAAGAGAAACAACAAAACTTGGACTTTCCACAACACCTCTACATTACTTTTTTTTTTTTTTACTTTGCTGGGACTATTCATTATAAACACAATTTCAAAACACAGAAGGATACCAATCAGGGAACCCTTATTTCACCACCCTTTCTCTGAAAAAGACAGGAGTGTGGAAAAGAGAAAGGATCTGTCATTCACAGTTTCAAGCAATTGCAATACCTTTGGGACTCAAGGTGACCCAGAACAAAAAAGGAACCCACACAAGCCTTTCTTTACATCCTTCTTGCTCCTCTACTTAAGCCAACAGACAAAGCCTTACATGCCAATTCCCTAGCTGCTCACAGTGCGAAAGTAATTTTAACACCAGAAGCCCACTCAGCCCTGGAGAATAAGCAGCAGCATATGCACTCAGGGCTGTTTGATTAAAGCTCAAGTGCTGCATCTGAGAAAGTGTCTGCCCTTTAGAAAGTTCAGAGTCCTTGGGCTATGTGTGCCTCTGATTACCTCCCTTCAAAAAGTCTGAGACTGCCTCTTCTTCTTCATCCAAGGCTACAAAAAGGGTGGTGAATTTTGAACCTACAGCTTTACCTCCTCACCTCCAATATTCAGGAGAAATTAAGAAATGGCTTGTGATATTTGGAATAGTTTCATAAAATGCACACGCAGCTCAGTTGTGGAGACATTCCTAAGCATAATAAAGTGGAAGAAGGCTATTCTTCATACAATTGATGTGCCATCTCCTGAATGAATAACAAAAGCAAAACTTCAAAATAGCAGGGAAGTCTGATGTTTCGGTAATAATGTTTTTCAGTTAACAGTCTTCTCGGTTTCTGGTTTTAAATACATAGAAAATTTGTATGGAAAGTATAAAGAATTTCTACACAACCTCATAACAATTCTCAACTTCTTCCTTTCCCCTAACATCTTGCAGCAATATGGCATGCTTGTTACAATCTGTGGGCTATTATCTATACTCCATGTTTACTCAAGTCTGTACTTTACATTCTTTGTGTTGTACATTCCTCAAGCACTCTTCTCTCATCTCATATCCACCATTCATATCAATTCTCCCCCTCTCTTCTCCAAGGATGAAGTCCATAATGTTGTGTATACTAGGCAAGAATTCTACCACCAAGCCACATCCTCAGCCCTCTTATCCCTAACCTGTGAATGACATCATGCAGTATTTGTATTTATTTATTTGGTTTATTTCAATTAACACAATGCCTTCCAGAATCATTCATATTGTGACAAATGGCAGCAGTTTCTTCTTTGTAAACATGAATACTATTTCATTGTGTGTGTGTGTGTGTGTGTGTGTGTGTATAATTTCATATGTCTATAGACTCTTAGGTTGTTATTCATCAGAGAAATGCAAATGAAAACCACAACGAGATGTCACTTCCCATTTGTTAGGATGACTGTTATTAAAGTGAAAGTAGAATACTGGGAGTGGAACAAACTGCCTGCACAGGAAGGGACACAGAAGTATGGGACAAAATAGAAGGGACAGTCTTTAACCTAAGGAAGGGTAGATGAAAAAGCCATATGGAAACAATACAAGCATTGTAATGATGAAATCACAACCTTGGTTTCCTATACTTGGCCTGCACAGAACAGAGATCAACAAGCAGGGAGGGAGCTTGTGAACTATTGGCTACTGATAGTTTCTGAACAAAGTGCGATCATTTTCTCTAGTTTTATCCTCACTGCTGAGCCTATCAAGCTCCAATGGATACCCGCAAACCCATGTCCACTCAGACAGCCTTGGTTAAACTCAGTGGGTCACAAGACAAAACAAATAGAAATGAACATAAGAGATTATTGGGGTAAGGATAGAGGTGGTTAGGAGTAGCAGGGAGATGGGAGAAGTCAGAGTGTGAGAATAGTTGATATTGTTATATCCATATGTTAAACTGTCAGCTAACAAATTTAATTATTATTTTAAACTAAAAATAGAATTATCTGATCCAATCATTCTTTTAAATATGTATATAAAGGAAACTAAAATAAGTTTGTGGAAGAGACATCAGTCCAGTGACTGATGGAAGCAGATACAGAGATCCAAGGCCGGGCACCAGGCCAAGCTTTAGTAGAAGAGGTAGAGGAGAGATTCTATGAGTGAGATCATGATGGGAAAATGTACAGAGATGGCCAGCCAAACTAGTGGAAACACATGAACTGTAGACCAGTAGCTGAGGAGCAGCCATGGTACTGGACTGGACCCTCTGGATAGGTGAGACAGTTGCTTGAACTGTCTGGGGTGGGGGAGCCGACTTTTTGGAGCCCAGTGCCTATGGTAGGACACTTTGTGTACCCTTGGTGCAGGGAGGAGGGGCTTGGACCTGCTTCAACTCAATGTACCAGGCTCTGCTGACTCCCCATGGGAGGAGACCTTGCCTTGTAGGAATGGGGAGTGGGTTGGGGGGGAAGGGTTGGGGGCAAGAGAAGTGAGAAGAGGGGAAATTGTGGTTGGTATGTGAAATCTCTTAATAATAATAATAATAAAAGAAAAAAAGTTGACAAAACAAGGTTATAAAACACACACACACACACACACACACACACACACACACACACACACACACACACACATATCCTTGCCTTGTTTCTGCTACTGGTGAGAAAGTTTCTGATTTCTTACCATTGTATATGACTTAACTATAGAGTTTTGTAAATCTTCTTTATTAGTCTGATGAATTTCCCTTTCTACTTTTCTGAAAGTTTCTAGCATAAATGGATATTGCATTTTGTCATATGCTTTTCTGAATCTATTAATATGTTGGCTTATTTTCCTGTTGATATGATAGGGTATATAAATTGTCACAATTTCTACACCTAATAACATCACATTACAGTACATTGATGAAATTACAGTACATATTCACATTTTCAACATTATTTAATGATAAAATATCATACAGGTGAAAGGTATCAGTATATGATACCCTGTGTAAAATATACACTACACAAGCATGTAGTGCTATATGTGATTAGTTACATGTTCTTTTAAGTTATTTTTCTTTTATGTGTTTGAGTGTTTTGCCCACATATATGTCTGTGTAGCATGTGTCTGCTGTAGTTTTGGAGGCCAGAGAGAACATTGGAACCCTTGGAACTGGAATTATGGGTGGTTGTGGGTACCATGTAGGTGCTGGGAACCAAACCCAGGTGCTGTGCAAGGATTGCAAGTACTCTTAATTACTGCAACATCTCTTCAGGCTCTGTTATACATTCTTGTTATTCAAAATACATATGTTCTGTACAGGTACTCCAAACACTGATTTAACAAATACAAACAGAACTTCTAGGTGAACCAGAGGGTCAGGTTTCAGCAAGCCTTTATTCACATTTTTAACCAACACATGTATAACCTTGTTTTTTATGTTTCTTTATTAAAATGTACTATTTAATATATATTGTTGATTCATTAATAATGAATCCATGGCCAATATTCCTAGAATGATTTATCTTCATTGCCAACCTGATTGGTTTTAGAATCACCTAAAAGACATAGCTCTGCATATGTCTATGAGTATGTTTCCAGAGACGTATAACTGAGTAAGGAAGAACCTCCTTGAATATGGCTGGCGTCACCTCATGGACTTGAATCACAAACTGAGTATAGAAGGAAAAGAGAAAACTAGCTGAATACCAGCATTCCCTATTCTCTGCTTTCTTCTCTGCCCAGACTTGAGGGGTCCTAGCTACATGCTCCTGTGGTCACGAATTCTATTCCATGCCTTCACCACCATGATGGACTCAGGCCTCTCGATCCATAAGACAAATTAATGTACCCTCCAAATTGATAACTTCTAAGCATTTGGTTAGAGCAATAAGCAAAGTAACTGATTCAACTATATATAATTCATGCTGGAGAGAGACTGTTGTGCATATTTTCTCCTCAGAGCATGTACAAAATATTTTTTTAACTTAGGAGAGCTAAATGGCACATGTTAAACAGTGAATCATTATGGGAAAGTAATGAAACTTGAAGCCGGAAATAAAAAGGCTGAACACTGATTGCTTTACCCTCAGCTGCACTATTTGTGTCACTTACTCCAATATTTAAATGTTTTGACACTCCAGACATATCTATGAATGGCTGAAAACACTGCCAGTATTGATTTGAGAGGTTTTAAATAAATATAAGAAGAGAACCCATATATATATATATATATATATAGATAGATAGATAGATAGATAGATATAGATATAGATATAGATAGATAGATAGATAAATATAAAATTCAGTAATAATGGGAATTAACTGGTTGTATAAACACATACATATATAACATGACTTAAGTTGTATCTAAATGTGAAGGGAAGTGTACATAATTTAATAGAAATTACATCAAATTTATAGTAATGTTTGAATTTTTGGACTTTTGTTTATTTATCAATTTTTACACATACATATGTGCATTGCAAAGTCAAAATCATGATGATTAATTTAATAAACTAAAATTTTAAATGAAGAATGCCTAGCTCTGATTAATCTATAACAAAGCATTACACTACTTTTAAACGTGATAGGTAAGAAAATTTTGATACCATAGAAAATGTCTGATAAAAATATGAATGAAAGATATATATATTCTCCATTCCATAGCTATGAGGACAAATATAAATTTAAGTATAGAATTATAGATAACTATTGACATTTTCCTAAACATTTCTGCATTTTCAAAATTCTTCAAAGTAACTACCATATATTTTCTTATGGTTTTCTTTTGAGATAAGGTTTTGCTACATAGCCTTGAGTGACCTGGAACTTAATATATAAATCAGGTTTGGTCTCAAACTCAGATCTACCTTTGCCTCACAAGTGCTGCGATTAAAGACGTGCAACAAACATCATGACCAGCAACACAACCTTCTTCAAAATGCAAAAGAAGGGGCTGGGGAAATAGTTGAGTAGATAAAAGCACTTGCCATGAAATTCTCATGACCTGAGTTTGGAAATTCAGAATTGTAAAGGTCAGGTGCCAGCAGGTCTCTGTGAGAATATGAGAGAGGGAGAGAGGGCCAACTAGCCTAGCTTATGCCATGGGAAGGACATTATCTGTCTCAAACAAGGTAGACAGGTAAAGACTAATACCCGAAGCTTATACTTTGACCCTACATGTGTGTTGTCATACCTATGCTCTAGCACTGCCCCCATAGAAGCAAGCACATGCACACACACACACACACACACACACACACACACACACACAAACACACCTGACATAAATAAAAATATAGGAAATAATATATTTAGTGCTTCTAATGACTAATCAGAACCTTGGAGATCTAAGCAGTTGTTGCAAAACAAAGATTCCCAATTCTTTTCCATGGAGGATATTCAACTTCAGGTCTACTCACTTTTAGTATTTAGTTCTCATTCTCTCTCTCTCTCTCTCTCTCTCTCTCTCTCTCTCTCTCTCTCTCTCTCTCTCTCTCTCTCCTTCCCTCCCTCCTTCCCTCCCTCCATCCCTCCCTCTCCCTCTCCCCTTCTCTGTCCTACTCTTTCTCCCTCTCTCCATCCATCCTTCATCCCCTCTTTCTACATATTTCTAAAGTGAATGTAGAGGAAACTTATAATGATCTACAAGTAAAAAATTATACCAAATAATTCTACTAAGATGTTACCAATATAAAGATGATAGAAAACTGAGTTGTTGGTTTTAGATGTATTTATACATTTTATCGAAGCATGCTGTATATTTGAATGTCTAAAAGCTTGTGTGTAAGCTATTAAATGAACATAACAAAGACAGCACAGCTCTAAAGTAGGATATATAAGCTTTTATTAAGGCAAAACTTTGTAGCATACTGATTTTATTCAATGAGATGTTTCCTCCATTAAGACTTTGGCTATAGCATAGAACTTTTCTCCCAAGTCCTCACACAGACTCAAAGAGATAATAAAGATGAAAGATTTAGAAGCTTGGAAATTCTTGGGTTTCTAAAATCCGACTGCAAGAAGCAGTCTGTCTAGTCTATCTTCTAGAGCAAGGAGGTCACATGTCATAAATAGAGTTCAAAATAAGTTTTAATGGCTAAGGGTTTCGGAAATCAGCGTATAGGAAGTGAAACAATGGTGCTTGTTGTTTCCCACAAGACCTCTTCAGAGTAGCTGCCAGCTGTTCATTTCACTGCCATCTTCTACCTGTAAGAAGTATGATTAGAAAGTAAATGACTATTTTAATCTGATGCACGATATATCATCTTCCTCTTAATGAGCACCCTTCCTTTCAAAGGACTCACTCTAAGATGCTCCATAACTACTTCACTGCTTAAAACCAGCATGGACCTATGATAGGAAGTCACAACATTGCCCACACGGTTGGGCTTGCCCAGCGGACCGCCTAGTTATTTCCAGTTCAAAATAGCCATTTCCAGGTCAAAACATCTCACAGGACTAGGACTCTGTGGCTTTGCATGGTTGCGTAAAGCATGCGTGGCCATGTAATCTACGCGCATGCGTGAAGTAGCCACATGCGTTCCTGTATGCATGCATGGCCCTCTCTTTAAAAAGCCGGCACCATTTTGCACAGGTCTCTTCTCTCTTCTCTCTTCTCTCTTCTCTCCTCTTCTTCTCCTCTCTTCCTTTTCTCTTGACCATGTGGCCTGTCACATCTGTCTCTTCCTATCCTATATTAATAAACAGCTCTTCTGTGGATTTGTCATGTTCAGGACGTGTTCCTCACAGGGTAAGAGCACCAAAATAAATAACAACCTATGTTTTCACAACATCCTTCTGGCATATGAGAAAGATCACTTGAACATTTTATTGCCATTCTATTTCTTTTTAACTCTGATGTTTTAAAATTGATTTACTGCTTCCATCTCCCTGAAAATAATGATTGGTCACATTTAAGAATGTATTAGGTATTTAAACACAAAATTTATAATGTATATTAGTTCTTATAGATTTGATTGTTTGAATGAGAACTATTCCAAATAGTCTTGGGCATTGAATACTTGGACCTCAGCTGATGGAGCTGTTTGGGGAGTGTTAGGAGGTGTTGCCTTGCTGGAGGAAGTACGTCACTAGAGGCAGGCTTTGCGAGCTTAAGTTCTCTCTCTACTTCATGTTTGTGGTTCCAAGTTTGTGAGTTCTGAGTGCCTTACTCCAGCCACCATGTCTACCACTCACTGCCATGGTTCCTCACTATTATGGACACATATCCCTCTGAATCCATAAGACCAAATAAACTCTTTTGTAACTTGCCTTGTTCATGATGTTTTACCATAGCAACAGAAAAGTAACTAAAACTTAGATATAAAGAGCTTGCATCCTTCTCCTGGGTCTCAGGTAATATTATATCCTTCTGAGGTCTTTGATGTGGTTGAAGACTAGATAGTTATAATTTCCTCAATTATGATAAAAGATAAGTTAGATATAAAACCTTAGACTCACAAATATAAGATAGATAGGATATCTTCTTTAATATTGTAACTGTAATTCTTGCTTGGTAATTGTTTTGTTATATGTAATTGTACTATGTAAAAGTTAAAACCTTCCTTAAAAAAAAAGAAAAGGGGAAGTGCTGTGGATATCGCTCTGTGTAAATAAAGTTCTGATTGGCCAGTGGCCAGGCAGGAAGTATAGGCGGGACAAGAGAGAAGAGAATTCTGGGAAGTAGAAGGCTGGAGAGAGACACCGCCAGCCGCCGCCATGAGAAGCAACATGTAAAGACACTGGTAAGCCACAAGCCATGTGGCAAAGTATAGACTAACAGAAATGGGTTAATTTAAGATAGAAAGGGTAGATAACAAGCAGCCTGCCATGGCCATACAGTTTGTAAACAATGTAAGTTTCTGTGTGCTTTCTTGGTTGGGTCTGAGCGACTATGGGACTGGTGGGTAAGAGAGATTTGTCCTGACTGGGCCAGGCAGGAAAATCTAACTACACCATTGGTTTAAAAAATATTCTTAATTTGAGACTAGAGTACACAAGCAACAATCCGGTCTTTAAGGCCAATAAAATCATATAGTGCCAAAGATTTGCATCCACGTGACTTTGAGGTTGCTGCTGTTAAAACCCTAATTAGGGGGTGGGGTACCATCTGAGAAGTGATAGACATTAGATAATGGCACAGGATAGTCTAATCTTGAGACATAAAGACTTTCTTGACAAAGTCACTCTACTCGTGGACAGCTTAACAGTCATCAGGGAAGGTAATCTTGATAAGACTGTGAAATGTTCCAAGAGCCTGTCAGCAGGCAACTAGCAGAACTTAAAGCTTGCAGCATGGTGAAGATTCAGTAACAGGCAACATTTTCTAACAAAACTATGTTCTTCTGATTTCAGGGTGCATGACAGTGAAGAGAGGTCCAAACAGGCAGGTGCTTACACAGAAAAGAATGGCAGCAACTCCAGGACTCAATCTTTGCCAAACCTACAGGAAGTCATATAGCCCTTTAGCAAGTTCATTGGAAGATTGAGGGTCCCTTGATAAGAGATGATATTTTTTTATTGAGAATCATGTTACCCTAATGATTTCACTCTTCAATCCCTAAAGTTGAAGATATGTCTGCCTTATAAGGCTAGTTAGAGTAGAAATAAGAGTCCAAGGATGCTGAAATATTTAGTCGTTTCAAAGCTCCATTTAGGTAGCATGCTTACTCACCTGCAATCTTTTCTTAGATTATCATAAAGTACAAACTTTATGTGCATTTTTATTAGACTCTATTGTGAAATGTTGGCTCTGAGTTCCTTGTTAGTGAGAATCATGTCTTACTTGTCTTTTTTATCCTCAGAATATCTAATATTTGGTTCATGATAATATTCTACAAATATGAAGGCATCGATCGATGAGTGTGTATTATTCAGCTTTCTGTTATGCCAAAATGCCCAAGAAAATCAACTTATAAAGGGGAAATTTTTATTTTGACTTGTTGAATTAAAAGGTTTCAGTCATGGTCACTTAGCCTTATCTCTCTGGGCCTATATAGAGGCAAGACTCTATGGTGGACAACATGGAAAGCAGTACAGGGAATCATCTCAAGGCAGAAAGGGAGACTGGTTGATTGATTTATTGGTTGATCCTGGGGTCTCAATATCACTTCAGAATAACATCCTTATGAACCAACATCCTTCCATTTGGCCACATCTGCTAAAGGTTCCAATACCCCTCAATAGTTCCATCAGCTATGGACTATATCTTCAATACCATTAGATGACATTTAAGACACAAATCATGAGACAAGAGAGATGGTTCACTGGTAAAGAGCACTTCCAGAGGACCTGGGTTCAGTTGCCAGCACCCACACAATGGCTCACAACTGCCTGTGTTATTAGTTTCAGGGGGATCAGCTGCCCTTTTCTGACCTCCATGGGCTCCTTCTGCATGTGGTACACATATTTACAAGTGGACAAAAATATTCACACACATAAAATGAATAAGTCTAAAAGTAATGTTTAAAAGAGATTCAGGCCCTCTGAATAAGTGAGACAATTCAATAGCTTAAACTGTTTGGGAGGCACCCAGGCTGTAGGACCGGGACCTTAGTGCATGAGCTGGCTGTTTGGAACCTTGGGCTTACATATGGACACTTTGCTCAGCCTGGAAAGAGGGGACTGGACCTGCCTGTACTGAATCCATCAGGTTTAAATGAATCCCCAAGGGGAGTCTTGGCCCAGGAGGAGATGGGAATGAAGGGGAGGGGATGGGGGGAAGGTGGGGACAGGAGCGGGACAGGGGAGGACAGGGGAACTCATGGCTGATGTGTAAAATTAAAACACAAATATAATTTAAAAAATGAAAAAAAAACAGATTCAAATAATAATGGAATGGATAAAGCTGATACAGCAAAAAATTATATTTAATGACATTATGAAGACATTACATTTCAAGTATATACTTAAATTTAAATATTACATTCCTCTACATAATATTACCTAACCAAACATGATAAATCCCACCTGGGAAAATAACCTATAAAATGCTAAGTAACTTAAACAGCTTTCTAACTTCTGCCTACAATTTTATACATGTTGATTACAAATCAGCTTGAGTTATCCTTGTATCCAATAGTTGCATGACTAACCTGTGACAGCAGTGTTTTCTAGAGATATGGAAAAGTTCTTTCCCTCTATTAGCACAGTGCAATATTTTCTACCTAAGAGAAATGACTGAAAGTCATAGCAGTGTCATGGACACTAATGTGCTAATAACTTTCAGTGTTTAGCATTTTGATAAGGTATATTGATTGGTTAGGACACTCAGAGAGCAAGGGCCCAGGCACAGCTCTGTCACTAAATGGCAAACCGGCCTCCCACACTGACTTTGTATTTCTGTGGTACAGTTTACTCATCTGTACAATATACAGGTAGAGCCAGTGAACCCATGATGCTATTTTCAGCTTAAGGTTTGCATAATAGCTACTATGACAGGGACCCAGAGCACAGCAACCTATAAACACTCCACAGACATTTTGACTATGCATCTAATTACATTCTGAATATATACTTTCACATAGATTTTACATTTCCCTCCATAATATTACCTGCGCAAATGTGATAGAGTCTACCAAAAATACAAATGACATGTCTCACACACAAAGTAGAAAGGGCCTTAATGGAGGAGTGAAGAGAGGAAGTCTGAACATGATGTAATTCTCAATGCAAGCCCTTGTACTTAAAAAGGAATTTCTACGGGGACTCAAGTTCTATCAAAATTTAGCAGCATATTCAAACAGATGAAAAATAGCTCCCTGACCAAAGGGTATAATGAATTAAGAAAAAGAGACTTTTCTAAAACATATGGGATAAGGTTCTGCTTTGTGATTAAGATGAATGTAACTTGTATACATTTTGACACATCATTGGAAATATTTAGTTAACACTTACAGACCCAAGGGCACTACGAAGTTCACCCAAGGAATGCTTTAGTTAATTGTATTCAACATCCACTCACAAGCTTCTAAATTATTCCTACATACTTTTCCAATTAGTCTTTAGTGTAAGAAAAAATTTATAATAACCACTTGCTAAAATATTCATTTTCTCTACTAAACAATAATTTAAAGTAAACAATAGCCACAAACATTTTGATTAAAAGTAATCAAAATGGGGCTAGGGAAAATGGTTCATTCAGTCACACATCTCCCATGCATGCATGAGCATCTGTATTTGGATCTCAGGCACTCACATAAAAACACAGATGTGGTGCTGTGCCAAAATCTCAGTTTTATAGAGGCAAGGTAGGCAGACCCCTGGAGGTCACAGGCCAGTCAGCCCAGCCAAATTGTCAGCTCCGGATACAGTTAGAGACTTATAGACCTTGCCTCAAAAAACAGAGATTAGAGGAAGATATATCAACCTCTAGCATCTACATACATACTCGCACTTGTGGGAACACTCATAAACACACATGCACATTTAGAAACATGCACATATGTATAGTACCACACACAAAAAATAAATACAAAGAGTAACTATATTATCTTAAGTACAACACAAAATATTTTCTAAGTTCTATGTTTTCGTTTAATGATCACAATGAACCTATGAATTAGTTATTATCATTATTGTTTTATAGATGAGTAAATGAAGCTCACAAAGGTCAAATAACTTCATCAAGGTATTCATAGCTCATGGGTAACAGGCCTAGCATATAAATCTCAGCTGCACAACTTCAGTTCTTTGCCATCGTGTTACTATTCTATAACACACTCATGCCAGACAATCATCTTTACAGTAAGTATCCACTGTTAGGTAGAGGGATGATGTCTTAGAGTTTCTACTGCTATGACGAAACACCAAGACCAAAAAGCAAGTTAGGGAGCAAGGGGTTATTTCACTTACATTTCCACATTGGTGCTCATTATTGAAGGAATTCTGGGTATGGACTCAAACAGGACAAGAACTTGGAGGCAGGAGCTGATGCAGAGGCCATGGAGGAGTATTGCTTACTGGCTTGCTTCCCATTGCTTGCTCAGCCCACCTTTTTTATTTAAATTTTTTTTATTCATTTTACATACCAACCACAGATTCCCCCTTCTCATCCCTCCTCCCATCCCCCCACCCCAGCCTTCCCTCCCACCCACCCCCATCCCCTCCTACAAAAGGGCAAGTACTCCCATGGGGGGACAGCAAAGCCTGGTACATTCAGTTGAGGCAGGGCCAAGCTCCTCCCCTGCATCAAAGGTGAGCAAGGTGTCTGATCATAGGTAATGGGATCCAGAAAGCCAGCTCATGCACCAAAGATAGATACATATCACACTGCGAGGGGCCCCTCAAACAGACCCAGCAACACAACTGTCTCCCACATACGAGGCCAGCTCCCACCTTGAAGGGTTCTTATGAGAGAGGGGCCCCTAGCAAGATCAAAGCCCACCACATATCCAAATGTAGACCATTCCAAACACCTGGTAACTAACCTGTAGTCAAATCATCCCTTTATGCAGCCCTGATGGGTAAAGCATGCTCAGATTCTTGGACCCTGAGTAAGTTCTCAATAGGAAACCTCTGTGGGCCACCACGCTCCCATATGCAGAGGGTCTAGTCCAGTCCCATGCAGGTTCCACAGCTATCAGTCTAAAATTCATGAGTTCATATGAACTTGGTTGAGTTGTCTCTGTTGATTTCCCCATCATGATCTTGACACCCCACCCCTCCTTGCTCATATAATTCCTCTTCCCTCTCTTCAATTGGACTCCTGGAGCTTGGCCTGATGCTTGGTTGTGGATTTCTGCATCTGCTTCCATCGGTTACTTGATGAAGGCTCTATGATGACAGTTATGGTATTCACCAGTCTGATTACTTTGGAAATCAGTATGGTGACTTATCAGAAAACTGGGGATCAATCTACCTCAAGACCCAATGATACCACTCTTGGGGATATACCCAAGGGATGCTCAATCATACAACAAGGACACTTGCTCAACTATGTTAATAGCAGCATTGTTCCTAATAGCTAGAACCTGGAAACAACCTAGATGCCTCTCAACTGAATAATGGTTAAGAAAATGTGGTATGGTTACACAATGGAGTACTACTCAGCTGTAGTAAAAAAAAAAAAAAAAAAAAAAAAAGACATCATGAGGTTTGCTGGCAAATGGATGGAACTAGAAAATATCATACTGAATGAGGTAACTCAGACTCAGAAAGACAAACCTGGTATGTACTCACTCATAAGCATAAGTGGATACTAGATGTAAAACAAAGGATAATCAGACTACAACCCACAGCTCCTGTGAAGCTAGGAAACAAGGAGGACCCTAAGAGGGACTCATAGATCACCTTGGAAAGGGGAAACAGAGGATATCTCCATGAGTAAACTGGGGATGGGGGGCAATAGAGGGGAGGGGATGGGGGATGAGAACATGAGGGAACTGAATGGTCAAGCTGGGGAAAGGACAGAGTGGGAGAGCATTGAAAGAGATATCTTGATAGAGGGAGACATTCTGGGGTAAGGGAGAAACCTGGTGCTAGGGAAGTTCCCAGGAATCCCCAAGGATGACCCCAGATTAGACTACTAGCAATAGTGGAGAGGGTGCCTGAACTGGCCTACCCTGGTAATCAGCCCACCTTCTTATAGAAACTAAGACCAGCAGCGCAGAGATGGCACCACACACTATGGACCAGGCCCACCCACACTGATCACTACTTGAGAAGATGTTTTACTGCCAGATCTCATAGAGGCATTTACTTAACTAAGGCTCCTTCTCTCTGATGATTCTAGCTTGTGTCAAGTTGACACACAAAACCAGCCAGTACAGATGATGAACAAAGTGTTTGTGGGAATTCACAAAGCAAATACTTTTTAAATGGAAACTTAACTCCAAAACACCACCCCACCCCACCCCACCCCACCCCACCCCACCCCACCACTTTAGATAAACTTGCATCAATTGTTTATATGCATTCATTTCTGTAGGCATTGAATCAATGAGTTCAAGTGGCCATACACATAAGTGGATTGTTTTTCAGCTATGATTCTCATGAGATGACAAATATTTGCCTAGTGTCATCCTGCAAAGGAGAGTTCCTCAAGCATAGGATTAATGAAATTAATGAAAAAGAAGCTTTGGTAAATATTTTCTTTCTTGAAAAACAAAAACAAGTAACATTATGTAATGGTATAACACTAGTGAAACATTCATGTGGACCTCAGTGTGTGTATTATCTCTATAAGTGTAAGCAAGATTGTGGGACTTGTCACAAACACATATCTGAGGAATCTGTTCTAAGTGATCTTTTTAGTCACTTTTTAATTTTATTTAGAGGCCAAAGTATCCATTTCCATGAATATATATGCAATTATTTGTCCTATGAATCTGAGGAGATAGGATCTATGCTGAAATCACATTAAATATTACAGTAATGGCTATGATAATTTCTACAGTTCTTGAATCAATAATATATGCTAGTCTTTGTTCAATGTGTTTTATAAGCATTGTCCCACTTTATTCTTATGTCCTAATTTTCTTTCTCTAACTGGAACAAAGTATTGACTAAAGGCAACTTGGAGAGAAAGGGCTTATTTCACTGTATACTTTCCAGTATAGGTTCACAGGTTATAGTTCATTATTGAGTAAATTCAGGGCAGAAATTCAAGCAATAGCAGAGACAGGAACCATGTAGGAAAGCTGATTTATGGGTGCACTGGTGGTTCCCTCTCTCTCTCTCTCTCTCTCTCTCTCTCTCTCTCTCTCTCTACACACACACACACACACACACACACACACACACACACACACACTCCAGGACCAAGCTAACTTGGAGATCATACAATTAAGTATTATTATTTCTGTTTCTCAGATGAGAAATATCAATCCCCAACAATGAGGTACTATACACAAGCATCTGGATATGAACCAAGGGGTCAGAATATAAAGGTCAGACTCTTGACTGCTGAAGACACTGGCAAGCAGTGATGGAGCAGGTAGCACAGGGTCTGCTCTTGGGAATTGCCTGAAGATTACATACCTCATAGATGTTTCTTTTTTAATTTATTTAATTTTATATCCCAACTGCAGTTTTCCCTCCTTCCTCCCCTCTTATTACCTCCCACTTCCCTTAGTCCCCCCCCCAATCTACTCCTCCTTGCTTCTGTTCAGTAAGGAGCGGGCTTCCCATGGTTATCAACAAAGCATGGCATATTACATTGCAGTAAGACTAAGCACCTCCCCTTGTATTGTGGCTGGGCAAGGCAACCCAGTATGAGGAATAGGTTCCCAAGAGCCAGTCAAAGCATAAGGGACAACCCCTGCTCACACTGTGAGGAGTTCCACAAGTAGACCAAGCTACACAACTCACATGTATGTAGATGGCCTAAGTCAGTCTCTTGCAGGCTTCATGGTTGTTGATTCAGACCCTGTGAGTTCCTATGAGCTCAGATTAGTTGTTTCTGTAGGTTTTCTTGTGATGTCCTTGACCTCCATTATTCCTATAATCCTTCCTCCCTTTCTTCATCAGGATTCCCTGAGCTGGCTTAATGTTTGGCTATGGGTCTCTGCATCTGTTTCCATCAGTTACTGGATGAAGGCTCTTTGATGACAACTGGATAGTTACCAATCTGTACAGGCAATGGCCAGTTCAGGCTACATATCCACTATTGCTAGGAGTCTTAGTTGGAGTCATCCTTCTAGATTCATGCAAGTTTCCCTGGCATCAGGTTTCTACCTGACCCTGAAATTGCCCCCTTTCCAGTCATCTCATTCAATTCTTTCCCCCTCCACCCACTCCCCAACCTGATCCTTCAAGTTCCCATGCCCACTTACCCACCACAGTCTACCCAGGAGATCTCTTCTATTTCCCCTTCCCAGGGAGATCCAGGCATCTCCCCTTGGGCCTTCCTTGTTACCTAGTCCTTCTGGGTCTATGGATTGTAGTCTAGTTATCCTTTACTTTACAGTTAATATCAACTTATGAGTGAGTACACACCATGTTTGTCTTTCTGGGTCTGGGTTACCTCACTCAAGATATTTTTTTTCTAGTTCCATCCATCTGTCTTCAAATTTCCTGATGTCATTTTTTAACAGCTGAGTAGTACTCCATTGTGTAAACATACCACATTTTCTTTATCCATTTTTTGGTTGAGGGGCATATAGATTATTTACAGGTTCTGGCTAAAATAAAGCTGCTATGAACATAGTTGAGCATGTGTTCTCATGGTATGATTGAGCATTCTTTTGGTATATACTCAAGAATGGTATTACTATGTCTTGAAATGGGACTGGCATAACTGGATGTCTGCATGTAGATGAATGCAAATACATCCATATCTATCACCCTACATAAAACTGAAGTTCAAGTGGACCAAACAACTCAGCACAGAAACTGAACCTGACAGAAGAGAAAGTGGAAATAGCCTTGAATACATTAGCACAGGAGAAAACTTCCTGAATTGAATACCAGTAGCACAGACACTGAGAGCAACAATTAATAAATAGGACCTCATGAAACTGAAAAGCTTCTGTAAGGCAAAGGATGCTGTCAATAGGATAAAAGAACAGCCCACAGAATGGGAAAAGATCTTCACCAAACCCACACCTGACATACGGCTGATCTCCAAAATATATAAAGAACTCTGGAAATGAGACATCAAAATACCAAATGATCCCATTAAAAGATGGGGTAAGATCTAAACAGAGAATTCTCAACAGAAGAATCTCAAATGGCCAAAAGACATTTAAGGAATTGCTCAACATCCTTAGTCATCAGAAAAATACAAATCAAAATACTCTGAGATACCATCTTACACCTGCTAGAATAGTTAAGATCAAAAACACTGATGACAGCTTATGTTGGAGAGGATGTAGAGCAAGGGAATACTCCTCCACTGTTGGTGGGAGTGCAAACTCAAACTTGGATAGCCACTTTGGAAATCAGTATGGTGGTTTCTCAGAAAATTGAGAATCAAGCTACCTCAAGACGCAGCTACACCAACCACTCTTGGACATATACCAAAAGGATGCCCAATCATACCATAAGGACACTTGCACAACTATGTTGATAAGAGTTTTATTTGTAATAGCCAGAATATGGAAACAATCTAGATACCCCTCAACTGAGGAATGGATAAAGAAAATATGGTACACAATGGAGTACTACTCAGCTGGTAAAAAACAATGACATCAGGAAGCTTCTTTTTAAACACAAAACATCATGAGAACTATTAAAAAAAGCATATCTCCCCACTGTCCCCGCTCTTTCTCTCCTCCCTCTCTACTTGCTATTTATTATGCATGAAGTAAATCAGCTTCTGTCCCACACACTCCCATATTGATGATGTCCAAGTGCATGGGACCTGGCAGCCAATGGACTAAACCTTTCAGAACCATGTCCCCAAATGAAAATGAATCGTCCCTTAAGTTATTATGTCAGGCATTTTGTCCTACTGATAGGAAAAGTAACTCCCTCTTATCTGTTGCCCTTTTATTCTTTTGACTGTTCCCTTAGCATCCTGCCCCACAGCAGCCCAGCCTCAACTCTATCTTGATAATCAGGGCATCCCTCAATTGTCCCCACTTTCCAATGCTATCATTGTCATTGGACTACCATTTAAATGAAACTGTAAAACATACTTAAATAGAACTCACAATTTATCTCAAGAATGAAGCTTTTAAAAAAAGTCAGAGTACAATGTTGGGAAATACCAATACAACCTTTCTATACACAGAAGTCTTTCATTAGAGAATACATTAGGCTTAGGGATTTAGCTCAGTAGTAGAGCACTTGCTTAGCAAATACAGAATTCAGAGTTCAGTACTGGTGGGGATGGAAGGAAGAAAATATGGCAATTCTTCTCCCAGAAGATGCTGTGGATGGTTTGTGACAAGGAAAATGCACTGAGGGGAGAGAGGAACAAAATACAGGACCTTTATCAGATTTAAATAGAAGGCTGTGAAACAATAACAAAATCAGCATTTTAAATTTATTTTTCCAATTATGTAATCTTATTTAGCACTGAAGAGAATACACAGCAGCATTTTGAAATTAACACTAAATCTTTCATAAAAATCTGTCCACATAGGACCCTCCTATTTTCTCTTCTCCAGTTTCAACCACTGCCATTGTCCTAATGCTAACATGCTCCCTCACCCTACAGCCCACAGATAGCCATCTCCCTGACTCTTGTCCTATCTAATTCCTTGCCAGAATTTGCTGATAACTCTGCAGGACAAGCTCTGTCTGTGATAATCAAAGGCATGGAGAAAAGTGATTGAATTCCCCATTCTCCAGCCCCACGTGGCATGCCAGCTGCAGCCTGTGCAGGCCTATTACAGTAAAAGCTGTGTTGTCTGGCAGTTACCCAACAGGAAAGAACTGGAAACTAGCATTTCTAAAATGCCCTAATACAAATCTCCAATCTAGTAGCTGAAATTGATGCCCTTGAAATTCAACTATGGTGACACAATACTTTGAAAGGGGCCTGATCAAAATGCAAAGCTAAAAGTTGTCTCTCATGACTTGAGCTAAGTAGCATAAACCTGGTAGGCAAAATAAAATCTATCCTCTCAACTTTATACAGAGTGAAGCAAAACAAAACCCCAGGCCACAGAATGGTAAGTGGATCTCCAAACTCTAAGTGGGAAGAGGAACTTAGGAGACAGCTGCAAAACCTTCAAAAGAACTTCATCTTTACATTAACATAATTATAATATTTAAATACAGAAACCTGCATAATAGATAATTAGTGAAAAAACATATAGAGTCCTTATAATTATAACTGTAGAAATAGGTGTGTGGTAGAGGCAGAAATAAGTGAGGAAGAAAACATGACATTAAGATCCATTTTGACTTTAGGATGCTGGCACTGAAACAGGGCCCCTGTTTTTCCATTATAAAATGTATATAATATCAATAGTGTATTGTTTACTGCTGTAAGGGTAAAGAGGGCAATACCTCCTACCAAGACTGAAGTACTCAAATTCATTTTGCTTACAGAAGCAAATGATAGCAAATAGCATCTGAGGTTGCTTCTAGCATTAAGCCAACTAGATCCCAAGACTCAGTCTACTGCACTCATATTAAAATAGTCACATTTAAAATCTTAGAAGCAGGGAAGTGTTTTTCAATTGCCTAGTGCCTGGAGATTTTAACTCAATTAAAAATATTTATGAGTCTTGAACTGTACACTTCCTTCTGTGAAACGGCAATGAAATAGAGAGAAATTTTGACTATTTGCCTACAAACTACTCCAATACCATTCACCTGAGTGCTGTCCTGGCTGCTGCCTGTAGGCTCCCCTTACTTACATTTTCCCTTTGCTTCTCAAATCTTGCTTATACTTGACATCAACTCTCCATTTGAAAGATAGTAATCCTTTTCTGAATTCAAGTAGAGATCAATATGATTAAAAAATACTGATGACTACAGTGTACCTATTTATTAACCTTCCAAGGCTGTGCTGAGTGCAGTAAAAACAGAATTGTTTCACGAGAGATTTAAACTATTGAGCTTCAGTGCTGCCATTTCTCTCTACATTCAGTGCTTGTAGTTCAGGTCATGGCCCAGAGGTTTTTTGCCTGTGCTTATGTGTATGGTCACCACCCCTCAAAGGAACTTGAGAACGTAGTCTACTTACACTTTTCTCACAGGAGTTGTATAACCTATTTATTCGTAATTTGTTAAATGTATAAAACTGATTTAGACCAATATTCAAGAAATATTAATGTGTCTAATCATTGATGGTGAGTTCCTGATATCAGTAAAATGATAAGCCCTAAATTTTAGTCATTGGTAATTCACTTTATATTTCTGGTCTCAGTTCTCTGACCCATAAGTCAGGATGCTGTTAGTTGCTCCTAACAAAGTACATGGAACCAAATGAAATACAGTCCATTTCAACCCTAATGTATGGAGTATATGAAGACACGACACACCTAGGTTTTAAATTAGTTTTCAGACTTTATTCTAAATAGATGTTTAACATGTACTAATTCAATATTTCATTATTAGGGAGATAACGTGTACATTAAGAATATGCCTCATTTGCTGGGTGGTAGTGGCACATATCTTTAATCCCAACAATTGGGAGGCAGAGGCAGGTGGATCTCTGTGAGTTTGAGGCCAGCCTAGTCTACAAAGTAAGTTCAAGGACAGCCATGGCTGTTACACAGAGAAATTCTGTCTTGAAAAATCACAACAATTAAGTAGATAGATAGATAGATAGATAGATAGATAGATAGATAGATAGACAGACAGATAGATAGATAGAAATAGATGGATGAATAAAGAGTATACCTCACTTGCAAAAGAACTTCACAAACAAGGTCCCATCTAAGTTGGGCATAAAAAATATTTATTTCAAATTTTGTCCTGTGTCCTGTTAATTTCCCTGTCTCTCTCTCTCCCTCCCTCCCTCCATCCATCCATCTATCTGCCTCTCTCTCTCTCTCCACTCACACATACACATATGTGTGGGTGCATTAATGTGTGTGTGTGTGTGTGTGTGTGTGTGTGTGCGTGTGTGTGTATGCACGCGCGCGCGCGCATGCTTGTATAAGGTGGAAAGTTAGTGTCAGGTATAAACAGGTTTTGAGAAACAGGGAACCTAAGCAAATAAAGGAAGCCTGGTGGCAGGCAATAATTGAGGCTGCATTTAGGTGAATGTTCTCTGGAACTGTGACTGCATAATCACAATTTCTATATATTTAATTTCTATTTCACAGAAAAAAGTGTACAGTCAAGCTTTGTAAGTATTTTTAATTGGTTTAAATTTCTTAAGAACTTGGCAATTAAAGTACATCTTTGCTTTCAATATCTTAGGTGATACAGGCTTAATCAGTAACAATAGATTTAGTCCTAGATATAGTTAGCTTAATGGTTTAGAAACAACTCCATATATGTGTCAAGTACATATATATAATTCACATATATGTATTTACATTTTATCTAGAAGAGTGAGAATTATCCTATTTTAAGTTTACAATTCATCTATAAAATATAATTTCTGTTACAGTCCTTCCTCTTTCTCGACAATTGGACTCCTGGAGCTCCACCTGGGGCCTGGCTGAGGATCTCTGTGTCTACTTCCACCAGTTATTGGATGAGAGTTCCAGCACGACTGTTAGGGTGTTTGGCCATCCGATCTCCAGACTAGGTCAGATCAGGCTTTCTCTCGACCATTGCCAGCAGTCTACAGTGGATGTATCATTGTGGATTTCTGGGGACCTCTCTAGCACTTTGCTTCTTCCTGTTCTCATGTGGTCTTCATTTATCATGGTCTGTTATTCCTTGTTCTCCCTTTCTGTTCTTGATCCAGCTGGGATCTCCTGCTCCCCTAAGCTCTCTTTCCCTCGAACCTTGGGACTGTAAGAGTGTGAATTGTTGAGACCAAGATTGGAAAAGCACAAGGAAAAATAGCCAAACTAATGGAAACACATGAATTATGAACCAAAGGCTGTGGAGCCCCAGCTGGATCAGGCCCTCTGGATAAGTGAGACAATTCAATAGCTTGAACTGTTTGGGAGGCACCCAGGCAGTGGGACCCGGACCTGTCCTTAGTGCATGAGCTGGCTGTTTGGAACCTTGAGCTTACACAGGGACACTTTGCTCAGCCTGGAAGGAGGGGACTGGACCTGCCTGTACTGAATCCACCAAGTTTAAATGAATCCCCAGGGGAGTCTTGGACCTGGAGGAGATGGGAATGGAGGGGAGGGGATGGGGGAAAGGTGGGGGGGGGGGCAGGAGTGAGGAGGACGGGGAACCCATGGCTGATGTGTAAAATTAAAACACAAATATGATAAATTAAAAAAGGAGAAAAAATATAATTTCTGAAATATAATGAAGTACATCTGTCTCTTTCTCCTCCTTCCCTCTCATACACACGTTTCACATGTATAGACATACAAAAGCAATCATTACCATGACAATAACTTTAATGCTATAAAAGAACCATGTTACATTTTTTTTCAAGGACAGGCAATACTATAAACAGCTGCCTGGTAAGACACTCAACCCCAGGGAGGAGGCATGTATTTCATAGTGAAAGATTGCCACTATCAGGTTAAACTAT